>NC_083776.1:15946067-16143567 GCF_963514075.1 Conger conger
GTCTGACGACTAGTGCCTGTGACCACCACTAACCCCCACCCCCCTTCCCAAAAAGTATGGAGTAACAGCACAAAGTAAGAAGCTTTCCCATAGGGACCCATTGTCTGCATAAGCAGATTTAAGCACGGAACAATTTCGCCTCTAGGTTGAGCCCCTCTCTACTGCTCCTCTCTAGACACATTTATTATGCCTAAGCTTTTCCCCACTGTTTGTATTTGGAGTTTTTTACTTTACTCTAAATGTTGCAATCTTGCCACAGCACACCATCTATCCATTTACCCCACATCAACACTGTGGCTTTGATCTGTCCATTTATCCCACATCCACACTGTGGCCTTGATCTGTCCATTTATCCCACATCCACACTGTGGCCTTGATCTGTCCATTTATCCCACATCCACATTGTGGCCTTGATCTATCCATTTATCCCACATCCACACTGTGGCCTTGATCTGTCCATTTATCCCACATCCACATTGTGGCCTTGATCTATCCATTTATCCCACATCCACACTGTGGCCTTGATCTGTCCATTTATCCCACATCCACACTGTGGCCTTGATCTATCCATTTATCCCACATCCACACTGTGGCCTTGATCTATTCATTTATTCCACATCCACACTGTGTCCTTGATTTGTTCATTTATTTTATCGTGTTTACTTACCTTATGATTTCTGCTCATGGACGCAAATGAAATGTCTGTCTTCATGATGCTGTCAAATGCCTTGCTAAGTAATCCCATAGGATTTTACTGGGATTTTATAGGGATATGACTGGGATTTTACTGAGATGTTATTGGGATATTATTGGGGTATTACTGCGATACTGTTGGGATGTTACTGGGATTTTATTGGGATAATGATTTGGCGCTGAGACAGCAGCGGAAATATGACACAGCAACTGTGATCACTTTTCCTGCAAGTCAGATAAGAGAGAAACTCCTCAGATTCGTCTTAGTGCATGTGTATGTGTGTGTGCATTGGCGAGTGTTTGTGAAAAAGCATACACTCTTGGTGGGTGTTCCTGTGTGTGTGTCTGGGTGGCTCCCTGGCTCCCTGAAAGCTGAATAAGAGTAGCACCATTAGCAGTTAGCAGACCCCTCACACACAACCACACCCACAATTATCTGAGAAGCAGCGGGGGCTCCAGGCAGGAGGGGCTGCCCCCCCCCCCCCCACCCCCCACCCCCCACCCACCCACACCCCTTGTTCTCCGATCCCTTCCCGGGTGCTGAACTCTGGCATCTGCCTTCAAACAGAGGCAGAGTCTCTCAGCTGTGTCACACAGAATGTTCCAGAGTACTCAGATTTGATACGGACCAGGGTGCTCATTCTGACTGCAGTATTACACCCTGGTGTAAAATCCATCTTGAAGTTACAGCTACCAGCTGTTTCAAAACATAGCTTAAGCTGGTCAAACCATGTTGACTAAGGAGCTGGTCTGGACTAGTCAACCAGCTACCAGCTGATTCAAAACCTAGCTTGAGCTGTTTTTTTCTCAGCAGGGCAGACTGATTTGAGGATTCCTTCGGTTGGATGGGAGGCGATGGGAGGGGCTACCCTCCCACATGAGTGAGATAATGAATAAATCATGTTCTAATGCCTGCTGTACCCCCCAGTAAGAAAAGGAGCATGTTTCACATTTGTTATGGGCAGATCTTGCAGAAGAGTACAGATTTTTTCAAGTGTTCCAGCAGATGTCACACAGAATTTTCTGATGTGAGGTTACAGTACTAACTAGGCAGCTGGTGGGCTTCCCTGGTTATTTCACGTGTGCGGAGAGCGAAACAATGCGTTGCGTGTTTGTTGTGAACCTCCGGTTCCCTGTTCGTGATGGCGCGGGGCTCAAATGTGGTGTTTACTCTCCATGACGACGGTCTTCCTGTGAAAACACAAGGCCCCGCATCCTCAGACAGGAGCGCTGTTCTATTCCTGTTTCCACCGGCCCTGTCATGGGAATGAGCTTGCTGCAGCCACGTCCTGCCTCAGGTGTGTTTGTGTTTACGTGCTCTGTGATT
The DNA here is from genome assembly GCF_963514075.1 of Conger conger. Classification (NCBI taxonomy): domain Eukaryota; kingdom Metazoa; phylum Chordata; class Actinopteri; order Anguilliformes; family Congridae; genus Conger; species Conger conger. Next base: position 15,948,088 of record NC_083776.1, read on the forward strand.
CAAATGTCATAGAGCAGGCATTAATCCCTTTATTTACAAACAACAACCCTGCTGTAAAATCCAGCTATGCCACCATGGTCAAACTGGTCATACAACTGGTCTAGCTGGCTATGTGCTGGTCAACCAAAATGACCAAGCTGGTCATAATGCTGGTCTAACTGGTTATGAGCTGGTCAACCAGCTAGTTCTGGTAGCTAATGAGCTAGTTAAACCATGCTGGTCTGAACAGGTTAACCGGCTTAACCAGGTCAGACTGGGAGCTGGTCTGAACAGGTTAACCAGCTAAACCATGTCAAGATGGGAGCTGGTCTGAACTGGTCAACCGGCTTCCAGCTGTTTCAAACCGAACTTGAGCTGTTTTTTTTTCTTTTTTTTCTTCAGGAATAACCTCTTCAGCCATTTTTTTTGCACTCTGGTGCTCTGAGAGCTAATAAACGAAAGCATCCCTAATAGTGGTTCCGAACAGGGGGGGCCAGTGGGCCATTGTCCAATCAGCCCCCCCCCCCCTCTAATTTGTTACAGTTGTGACACTTACGGTAAAAATACTTTGATCCATTCCCGTCAACTCTGACGTTAATAAAATCAAGAAAAGGAAGATTAGTCATGTTGAATCGTAGTGTCCATTGTTACGTAAATCAATTAATACAGTTGTTTCCCAGATGTAGCCGATTGCACATCTGAACCAGCAGCTAGGAAAGAATCTCCATGATATGAGTAGATTTGGCCTGAATTCTGGAATAGTATAATACAAGGGTATATAAGAACTCATCCACATTTTTGTCCAGACTGAAGAGGATGCTTGCAAAGTCGAAATGGCAGTTGTCTCTGTTCGTATGAAATGTTTCCATAGGTTAATGACAGTTACAGTAAATGCTCCTGCCATTTTGCTCACCTAATGTAATCCCTTGGGGAGAGTGCTTGCGTAAGGAGCTGAAGGAATGTATTTAGCACCCTGTCATGGGTGGCGCTCAAAACATAAATGCTGTCTGTTAGGTGCGAAGCTGAAGAAATGTGATCCAATAACAATGAAAAATTCTAAGAATGTTGTGCTTTCACTCCCATGAGCATTGAAAAGCCACACTTCACAGCTCTAGGGACGTCTGAAAACCTCTTAAACAAAAGTGGTTTTGTTTCGTCGTGTGTTGTGTGGTTTCATTGCCTTGTATTGTCTGCGGTTTCATTGCGTCTTGTTTTATCTGGTTTTGTTACGTCGTGGGTTTGTGCCTTTTCATTGGCAGCGGTTTGTGCGGTTCTGCAGTGGCAGTTGATGGGCTGACAGTTTGGTTTTCAGGAAGAGATGGGGTGGGGCCTCCCAGATGAGTTAGCAGAGTGAGGGGGCTTATGTCCACAATGGCAGGAAACTGCAGAGACGCTGGCGGTTGGAGAGGTGGGGGGGACAATGTTTAAAGGCCCACTCAAATATTATTTCTGGAGCTTTTGTGTTCCATTTTGTGGAGATTTGTGTTCCATACCTGTTCCAAGTAAAACAATTGCACTTTTGGTAGATGTATGCCTATTTTAGGGTCTTACTGCTATTTTCCTGAGCTTTTGGTAAAAAGATTTCCCACGTGACATAACATGTTTTTGTACAATTATCAGATGACATTGCTAAATGTTAACAGAGAGCTGACCACAGGAGGCGGAAGGGGAGGGGGAATTGGGCTCTGGGGGCAGTGTCACCTACGTCCCCGCTCTTTGTGGGTGTTTTAGATACTAAAACCAGGAAGACAACGCTGACGTCAATAACTAACACGTATTGAAAATACAGGAAATTCTGGATTTTATGGGCTGCCTTGTCACCCCATCTTCCTCCTCAATTCCTCCCACAAGTAAATTGCATTGGAGTAGGAGGAAAACTGGGAGAGGGAGAAGGGGGGAGAAGGATGAAGACTGGGAGAGGGAGAAGGTGGGAGACTGGGAGAGGGAGAAGGTGGGAGACTGGGAGAGGGATACGGTCGGTAGAGGGATTATGAGCTGAAAAATAGCAAAATGCTAACTCTACACAGAAAGGAGCTGGTCAGGATTCAAGTGCAGGATGTTCTGTTGTGAGGGAACAGTGTTATCCACTGCACCACCGTTTGATGTCTCTACTGTTGCTGATGCTTAATGCATACCATAATAATAATTCCATACAATGTTGTTTGAAGGCATTGATGGATTTATCTTTCCTGTCACTTTAACTTATCGGTTTTCACAGAGTCAAGTGGTCTCCTGCCGCACATTCTACCCTAGTTTAGTGTGCCTGAAATTTAAAAGGGAGAGAACAGGGAATCCAGCTGATAATCCAGAGAAACAGTGTGCTGAATAGGGTCCTGTTCTCTGCGGAATAACCTCCATCTCACCTGAGATGATCTACAAACAAAATGTTCTTAATGTGCTATAAATAGTCCTCAAACTGCAGTTGTACTGCAGGAACATATATTCAAGTTTAGAGAGGTCTTAGTGAGAGCCTGGCCCAACAGCTGGTATTAATGCTTAGAAAGTACTGTATGCACATTGATTGCTGTGTTAAGTGCTTATGTGTTGGATTAGCGTTATTACTGCTGCAGTTAGTACTACAGAGCATGGGCCCCTCCAAAGTGGGTACCCCCGCTGTAAACACAGCCCTGTGTGACAGCTCAAATTACCCTTTTTATGCCGATAACACATCCTAAGTTTCATATTTTCTCTGAAGTTCTGCGAAGTGGTGAAAACCTGCTGAAATCCCACCGTTAAACAGCCCGCTCTCGGATGATGTATGATAACATGTACAGGAGTCTGCATCTGAGGCCTGTTCAGAACCCCGCAGCCAGCTGGAGGTGGAGTTTGGCAGCTGAAGAGTACAGCCCAGTCCAAGTCCATCAAACAGCCGAGATGAGACGAAACGGTTTCAGAATGTCTTTAGAAGAAAGTTTTATCTGTGTGAACTGTCCAGTTTTCTAAAAAACAAACCTGAGCATGTCAAGTCTTAAGCCCAGAGTTAAAGAACAATTACTGATTTGTTAACTCGGGATGGAAACAGTCGTTTATTTGTTTACTTGCCGCTTTGGTGTGGACTGCCTTGTCCATACTCGCGGACGTTTTGAGATTTAAACACAGGCTTTCTGAGATTTCTCTCGTCTGGTCTCATCTTGGCTGTTTGGTAGAGACTGGACGTAACAGAAAGAGGGTAAGAACAGAAACAGGTGAACTGGCTGTCTGACCTAGGCGGGCTCAGTCGAGCAACCAAGACCCCACAACAGAGTGATCAAAATGCCACAATCAAGCCATTCGAGATGCCGGTGGTCTGGCATTTTACACCAATCAGCTGTGGAATGGCATGTTCCCTGCTGAAATCTGGGACTCATTGTGGTTTCCCGCGGTTACCAACGTTGGCCTGGTGTCGCCGAGATAACCGCCGCAAAGCGTTAAATTTGACCAAGATTTGATCAAAAGCTTACTTGGTATGGGCCAAAGAGTGACTCATTTGTTTTGCTGAATACTTCATGAAATCATAAAAGTAAATAAAAAGGAACTGAAATTATCAGGAGAGGCAAATTTTTTTTGTGGTCGATTGAGGACTTCATTACGCTGAACAATCTTTTAGAAAGCAATTAGGAAAGGGCTATGTAAAAAAAGTCTATAACCCTGAAACAAAATGTATTGTTGCATTTAGATAATCCTGTTCACATAGTATTCAGCATCCTACACTTTCTGTGAGTGATTAAAATCTTGAAGGACACAAAGTCATTGTGGAAAGAATACAGAGGCTGTGCCTCTTAAAGAGGCTGTTTCTGCCATTGTTTATTTGACCCTGTTCCTCTTCCTGTGTGTTTGGACAATGCAGGGTCGGTTATGGGAGACGCGATGCAGAGCAGCTCTGATCAGGATGCTGATAGGCTGCAGAAACGCACAGAGACCCGTAAACAACAACACATTACAATGCACACACTGCGTCCTGCAAGAACAGGAACCAGTGCAGGAAATGAGCACAATCAGGGAGCGGGGCAGGAATTTTCTCAGGAATTCTCTATCCCTGTCTCTAACGAGCCTGACAGCCTTTCTGTGAATAGACTGCATGTACAGTGGGCAACATTTTCAAAGCAATGGGAATATTGTTATCTACCCTGCTGAAAAAAGCAGTTCAGACCAGCTCCATACTCAAATGGTTTGACCAGCTCAAGCTATGCTTTGAAACAGCTAGTAGCAGGTAATTCCTGGATTTTACACCAGGGTACATGGCAGACTTGGGTCAAATAGGTAATTATTTTGGATTCAAATACTTTTTTACATCACACTGAGCTCGTCTGGTGTACTGGAACCTGTGAAACGAAAGTGTAAACCTCACCTTCTGGTCTTCTTGGTTGGCTCGGTTGCACCAGGCAAGATCAATCGACCACAGGAAACCCTGTTGGCTTTTCTGTGTACAGTGGGTTGGGCAGCATTCTCAAAGCAACAGGAATATAGTTCTGTACATGGATTTCATCTACTGCAAAGCGGAGGCAATAATGATGTTTCCTAAGAAACTGCCGGCCTTCACTAAACATGCAGTATGTCATCAAAATGGCTGCTTCCCAACACAGGCTGTAATTCTACTGTTTCGTGTCATTGTAATTGCAGCAAGATTATGTTCTGATAAGATCCTCCGTCCCACACAACAGCAGCATGTGTTTATTTACAGAAGGGACAGGGTTATCTTTAGCCCTGTTCCTCAGATCGGGGGGGCTCATTCCTGTCTGTGTAATGAGTCACGGTAAGACAAGGTCCTGGGGGGCTGTTTATCGCCACGGAGACCAGACAGCCCTATTCCTAAAAAGGAGCTCTGGTCACCATTTACATTTTTGAGCTATTAGCACGTTTAGCATGTTTCAGTGACTGAACTGTAATGTTGCAAGGGCCCAGCATTCCATGCCAGTGCGCTCGTCCATCTTGGCTATTGCTTACAGAGACCATCTTTGGTGTCATGCGCCGCTTAAGGTTGTTACTACAAAGATGATGTCTGGAAGTTTTTCTCTAAACATTTTAGTGTGTCGGTTTATGCTGAGACTGGACTGTCAGCTGATGAGTTATCAGGGCTGAAACTAGGCCAGCTTCCAAAATGGCTTCTCAGTTCTATTTCTAGCAAGAAACGATCTCTTTGAGTGATGTCACAACTTTGAATCTCACAGAGATTTTTCTCCTGTCAGTCATTGTGATTCATGTCCTTCATGTAAAAACAGTACACTACAAATTAAGTTATTAGTATTGGCCTGAAAAACACCATCAGAAATAACAGATATGTGAGATAGATTAAGTTGTTTTTGGACTGTAACTGTAATGTTATCGCATGGCTATTTGCCATTTGACTGGTCTGGAACCATGCAATTCCTTGAATCAGTTTAAATTATTGGTCACAGTCACAGTTGACAATAAAGGTTCAGGAATGGGCATTAACTAATGTAGTTGTTAACATGAATTCATGGACAAATCCATGAATTAAACATAAAATTAATTTCATTACAATGCATTTGTTAACTACAGTAACTAACTAACCTATTTGCACATTAATATTTATACATTAGCAAACCATAGGATGAATTACATAATATTAATAAACACATTAACTAACTTTTTCAATCCAATACGAATTGGCAATAACTATTCATGTTGTTAACATGAATTAATATTGTACAAATACATTAACAGAGCTGTACAAAGTAACTTCTCGGTAGTAGTTAGTTAACAGCTACATTAGTTCATGCCAATTCATGGAACTCTATGGTAAAGTGTGACCAAATTCTTCATATGGAACTGAAATAAATCAGCTCTAGCAGTATAGCAGTCTGTGGTCTGTGTGTGCACCAGGGATCTCTCAATGGTTAGGGGAAATGCTATCGACACCATGACATCACCAGAGCTTTACTGGGTTCTCCAGGTAAACACAGCTGGACTTCCATCTGGCTGAAATCAGGTCATACAGCTTAATGCCATCTTCACCAACAGTCACCCTGGTGATCACCCTGACACAGTAGGTTGGTCAATTGATGGTTGGTTTGTTAGTTATATACAGTACGGTAAGCACTGTTGTAGAAACCTGAGGGGACTCTCTGTATGTGATTAAAGGAGTATGTGCACTGTTGTTTTGGAATGCACCCCTCTTTGCAGGACAGGAATGTTTTTCCGTGGGGTGAAGATGACCTCTCTCTAACATAATTTAATGATTGAAATGAAACCGGGCCTTCTATGGGGACGAATGTGCCCAAACAGCACCAGAAAAATGTTCCATCACGCACCCCATAGTTATGAAGGACAATAGGTCTTATTGCTGACATTGAAATATTTTATTTCAATTTTAACATATATTTAAAGCTTTCCTGGTTAAAAATGTCATACCATGATAAATAGTTAAAAAGAAACTTTGGCCCTTCTTCTCTGGTTAAATTATACATCATGCTAACATAGTGTACTGTAAACTATATTAAGTTAGTTCATTCAAACTATGCAAAGGAGTGGTACATTGGGTGACATTGGCTCAGGTGGTAAAGCAGTCATCTGGCAGTCGAAGGGTTACCGGTTCGATCCCGCCCTGGGTGTGTCGAAGTGTCCCTGAGCAAGACACCTGATCCCCAAATGCTCCTGAAGAGGTGGTTGGTGCCTTGCATGGCAGCCAATCGTCGTTAGTGAGTGAATGTGTGTGTATGAATGGGTGAATGAGAAGCATCAATTGTACAGCGCTTTGTATAAAGGCACTATATAACTGCCAACCATTTGGTACGAATAACAATGTTCGGCTTTCATGCTAGCCCTCGCAGATGGAGGAACGAGAGAATTGAACAGAGTTAAACAACTCAAAGACAGCCAAGTTCTTCTTTAATGCAAGCCTTTGTGTTGCAGAAAAAACGGGCAGACTTTGACAATGGACGCCTTTCATGGCAGTCAGGCAGGCCGACGCTCAGCGCAGACCGCCTCATAAAAAGACAAGCAGCGCGTCTGCTCGCGTTGCCGTATAAATAACCGCTTCATCACATTAATTACCACCTCCGACAGGGGCTCATCCAGCCGGCTCTGAGCTAATGGCGGGGCAGGATCCACAGCTATTCCACGTGAAAGCTAAGTGTCGGGGCCTCCTGCAGCACGGCCGAGACGTCGGAGCCAGAGTGTCTGAACCGGGGAGAGGAGATGAAATGAGGTGTAAACCTTGGCACCTTTTCAGTGGGGGTGCGGAGTGCGGAGCGATACTGGCAAAAATCTGTCATAATCCCTCACGTTTGCAGTCATAAGGAAAGGCGTCCTGATTGGGCATCGTCGTCAGCCCAGCAGTCGGTGCTCAGTGTTAACACGCCGCGGCGTAAAAGGTGCAAATAGCATCTTAAATGTGACCTATCAGATGTGCTAATGAAGGCGGGCGCCACGCCGTCAAATGAGACGCTTGCTCTGAGAGAGATGAGCACTGGGCGAGGGGCGTTTTATTCTCCCTGCGGAGTGAGAGACAGGCTCTTATTCTGCCCGCAGAGTGAGAGGTTTATTGGCTCTGGAGAGCGAGAGTGCGTGTCTGATTAAGAGCAGGACAGGAGGCAAGGGAAGAATTTCAGGATCAGATACCAAAACTGTTTCTGTAGAACACGTTTAATAGACAAACTTTTAGATAGTTAGAAGTTCCAGGGTTTCTGTTATGATTTCAGTTATATTCCTTATATTCATTGATGCTTTTTTTTGGCCAGTGAAACATTCAAAAGAACTCAAAATGGGCAAAGCAAAAGAAAGGGTTTGCATGCAAGTGGTGGTGAAAATGTTGATCAGACAGCCAAGTGCTGACTTATATTTTATCATTTATTTCTGCATCCTTTGAATTCATGATGTGACCTCATAACAGCAGCCTAAAGTACCCCCTGTGGGTTTACTGTTCTGGCGATGTCATACTGACTGACTCATCACTCTTCTAATGGTAATCTAACCACCATTCTCAGCCCAGTTTCATCATCTTCCAATTTGAATAGCAATAACAATTACATATTCATTACAAATACCAATTACATTACAAATACCAGCCGAGTAGGCTCTTAATCAGTGTAAAATGGAGACACAAGGACAGTTATACATTCACACAGTTGTACGTATGGGCGATTTAGAGTATCAAATTAACCTAGCCTGCAGGTATTTGGATTGCGGGAGGAAAGCAGAGTATCACAACCCAGGACCTTTTTGCTCTGAGGCAACAGCGCCATCACTGTGCTGCCCCAGGCATCAGGATGTTGTCTTAAATTAATTGTAATAAATATTTTGACTTATCCTCCTGACATATGATTAAACATGAGTTACCGTGTGTGATTAAACAGTTATAGAAATGTGACTTGAATAATTAGAAAACGTTGTTAATGGTGCAATTTTCTTCTTTCTTTTGTTGTGGTTGTGACGATGTTCACCACTAAAAATATCTAAATCCTACAGCTATATGTACATTTCTCTTTTTGTCCATTTCACAATTGTGGCTTGCAGCTAAACTACGTAGCAGTTATTCCTCAAATTACCTAGCAAGAACAGGGCTATCAGACTCCCTGGACAGCTACAGTGTCAGCAGGTTTTTGTGGTTAAGACCTTGGAAACAAAATGTGAACTCTTCAGCCATTCAGTCATTTAAATGAATCAATTTAGAGCTGAAACTCTCACAGACACAACTCACATCCCTGGGCTTGATTATTTGTTGACTCAATCCACAAATTGAGGTTTAATCACGGTTACATTGTTAATGAGCCATTAGCCCCAAGACACATTCCTTACCTCCAAAATGTTACCAGCTGAGTTACAATAACCCACAGTACCCCTGCCTCAGGTTAAACTGAGAATATAACCACAAGTACCCAGCTCTTGTGGGGTACTTGTGGTTATACCCCGGTCTCCCGCGGTCCGAAAGTAAAAGTCCTGCCATGTGTTTCTTCCACCAATGAAATATACATTTCACAAAATTAGTACCTCCTGCTAATTAACTAATCCTGGTGAGTGGAACAAAATACTGGGGAGGACTAAACCTGGATTTTCCGCCACTGGAGCATGGACACTGGGTGAAAGGATGAATAGGAATTAAAGTCCTAATCTTATTTCGAAAAATCATATTTCTTCTTCTGGGCTGCTCAGAATGAAAATCAGTCCCAGGAGAGTAATTAGTGTGAAAGAATTTAAAGATTACTTCTGAGGGGATTGTCAGTCACTGTTTCCTTGCACAGGAAGGAGAGGATCCACACACAGGAAGGAGATATCCTGTACTATAGATCCCATGGCTGGCGATTCATAAAACTTGAACTTAAAACTCCCCTGACCCTTATCTACCCTGATTGCACTTACCTTACTTACCCCCCTAAAAACAAAGCTTAACCCAAATGGTGTCGATTGTGGTTATGTATTTAGGGTTTTATTCACTAATATTTGGATGCAGAGCTCAGTCACCCTTGTCTTGTCATACTGAAGTTCAAAGCTTCTCTGGATGAGATGGCCTGTGAAATGATCCTAATATAAATATACATTTCTAAATGTGGGCAGGGTTTGTGTTTCTGTTTAAATCTTATCTCATCGGAAGATGAAGGACCCCTCCATCTGCAGATTCTTTGGTGGGGAACCCATGCCAGACAGAAAGCCCATGGGAAAAGCAGTCTTTACTGCAGCCCCATTGACCCAAAGCATCTTCGTCCTGCCCCCAGTTTGCCCTACACGGCATACACCACCCTCCCCACGCTGGTGACACGGGGCTAAACCAACAGGAAGTCAACAGCAAAAACCACACGGATCGCCATGACCTCGTTCCCACAGTCTGCACCCAGAAGCTAGACACGCAGTACGGCTCACACCAGGTTCTGTTTCAGGGAGTAAAACCAGCACACACCAGGGACCGTTTCAGACAATACAACCAGCACACACCAGGGACCGTTTCAGACAATACAACCAGCACACACCAGGGACTGTTTCAGACAATACAACCAGCACACACCAGGGCCCATTTCAGACAATACAACCAGCACACACCAGGGCCCATTTCAGACAATACAACCAGCACACACCAGGGCCTGTTTCAGATAGGTAAACCAGCATATTATGGCCTGTTTTGACCTTAAAGCTTTCCACACAACACACAACCTCAGCATGGTCCCCCCAACAAAGCACACTATAGGACTAAGTAAGCAATGTATGAATAAAATTATACAATTTTATTAATAAATGTGTTTATAAAAATACAGTATGTTATGAATACATATAAATACATATGTTGATCTTACAATACATTTTGGGTTGGATGTCAAGTGTTGAAGCAGTGGAATCTAAGCAGTGTAACAATAGTACTCTATTCTCTTCAGCATCCAGAAAGCTTTATATAATCCAAGACTTTATATAAACAGTACATCCTCATTCACAATGGATTACCAGGCTGATTTATCCACGTTCTTCTCCATTTTCAGCGCCGTGGGCCTTATTTTAGGCATGTGACCTGCTGCTTGGCCTGTCTTTGTGGTGTCAGGGGCTTCCTTTCCCATGAGCCTCTGGGTTAGCGAGTGCATCGTGATTCCATAAGACCCCACGTCCATGAATCTACTGTGTGAACAGCAGGAAGATGGATGGATGAGTGATGGGACGTGGGTGTTGCTGTGCGAACGACAGGAAGACGGATGGTTGAGTGAGCGATGTGGCCACAGGCACCAAGAGACAGGGCGTCGCTCACTCGGAAAATGAACTCACATTGGGATATGTGAGTAAAAAGGGCTTACTCAGAAAATAAACTCACATTCTTAATGGGTCTGTACACATGGTGCGTACACTCATCCTCCTGGATGTTTGGATATCTTCACAGGGAACTGGTGTAGCTCCTGTGTTGGTTCTTTATGGCAGCAAATGGAACTTCTCTGGGCACCAGACCCCGCTCTTACTTTTCCCAAAGGTGCTGCAGTTAACCCTTGACCTTTAAATTAAATTAAGTGGTCTAAGGTCTTGTTGTGAAAACTGCGGACGGAGCAGGCGAAGCCAGTGAGAAAGTTTACATTGCAGCAGACGGGGTGGAATCCGGCAGGAAGTGGAGAAGGGAGCCAGAATTACAGAGCCTGACTTTCCAAAGGCCAGGGCAAAAACTGTGTGAACCCTAAACGTATGGGAAACTCATATTTCTCTGCTTCCTTTATATGTCACCGAGTGCCAAGTGGGGTTTATGAAGTGCTGCCGTATGTTTTAATATGCTCAGATAAGGGAGAGGGAAAAGGAGGACATGCCAGGCTGTTGGTGTTTTTCTTGGGTGAGTTATGAGTCTGAAGTCTGAGAAGTTGAAGCCTTGGAGAATTGAGAAACCCATGGCAGCTCAGACACAGGACTGCTGTGAAAGAGAACGTGTAAAAACTAGACACAAGTCATCTGCACTATGTGAGTGCAAGTACAACACACACATATAGCACATGTGTAGCGGGGTTAGCTCTGCTAGTAAAAAGCACAGTGAAGTGCAGTGAAGGTTTGTAGCAGGTTGTTGCCCATGGCTAGGGGAGAGTTCACCTTTTGCTGACTGGTAACACATTGGTCTAAGAAATCTTAGGTTGAGTGAAAGGCTGGGGTTCAAATCCCACTCAGGCAAATATCGAACTCGTTACACATAGATTACATTACATTACATTACATTATTGGCATTTGGCAGACGCTCTTATCCAGAGCGACGTACAACAAAGTGCATACCCATAACCAGGGATAAGTTCGCTGAAAGACCCTAGAGGTAAGTACAATTTCAACTGCTACCTGTACAACAAAGATAAGGGCAAGGGCCATTTTTTTTTTTTTTTTTTTTTTTTGAACAAACAAACAAACAGAGCAAAAGTCACCAAAGTTAACTATCCAAACACTGCTTACCTAGCCAACTAAAAATACCGATACACAAAGCAAGTCACAGAGACAACAATTAAGGTTCACAGGGAGGTAGGGAGGGATGGGGAGAGGTGCTGCTTGAAGAGGTGCGTCTTCAGTTTGCGCTTGAAGGTGGGGAGAGATTCTATAGTTCTGACCTCAACGGGGAGTTCGTTCCACCACCGTGGAGCCAGAACAGACAGTAGTCGTGAGCGTGAGGTGGAGGTTCTGAGAGGGGGAGGTGCCAAGCGGCCTGTGGAGGCTGAACGAAGAGGTCTGGCAGGGGTGTAGGGTCTGATGATTTTTTGTAGATAAGCTGGGGAAGACCCTTTAACTGCTTGGAAGGCTAGCACCAATGTTTTGAATTTGATGCGAGCCATGACAGGCAGCCAGTGGAGGGAAGTAAGCAGGGGGGTGACGTGTGAGTATTTGGGAAGGTTGAAGACCAGACGAGCTGCTGCATTCTGGATGAGTTGGAGGGGTCTGATGGCGGACGCTGGGAGGCAAGCCAAGAGGGAATTGCAGTAGTCCAGGCGGGACAGAACCATCGCTTGGACCAGGAGCTGGGTCGAGTAGGGGGTGAGAAAGGGGCGGATTCTCCGTATGTTGTAGAGGAAGAACCTGCAAGACCGGGTCACCGCCGCAATGTTCTCGGAAAGGGACAGTCTGCTGTCCATCACCACGCCGAGGTTCCTTGCACTGGGTGACGGCGTGAGTGTGGTATCCCCGAGGGAAATGGAGAGATCCAGATGGGGAGAGGTATTAGCAGGGATGAATATCATTTCAGTTTTACCTGGGTTGAGCTTTAGATGGTGGTTGTCCATCCAGCTCTGGATGTCCCTCAGGCAAGCAGAGATACGGGCTGAAACCTGCGTATCAGACGGCGGGAACGAGACGAAGAGTTGGGTATCGTCCGCATAGCAGTGGTAGGATAGCCCATGTGCAGTGATCACAGGGCCAAGGGAGCGAGTGTAGAGAGAAAAAAGAAGCGGGCCAAGGACTGAGCCCTGGGGAACTCCTGTGGCGAGGGGCCGAGGTGTCGATACCGAACCAGCCCAGGCAACCTGGAAGGAGCGACCAGAGAGGTAGGACTCAATCCAGTCCAGGGCTGTGCCACAGATGCCCGTTGCTGACAGGGCAGACAGGAGGATGGAGTGATCCACAGTGTCGAAGGCAGCAGAGAGATCTAGAAGAATGAGGATAGAGGAGAGGGAGGCTGCTCGTGCGGCATGAAGTGACTCACTGACGGAGAGGAGCGCAGTCTCTGTCGAGTGGCCCGATCTGAAGCCAGACTGATGGGGGTCTAGCAGGTTGTTGTTAGAAAAGAAGGAAGAAAGTTGAGTAGAAGCGGCTCGTTCTATAGTTTTAGAAAGGAAAGGAAGAAGAGATACCGGGCGGTAGTTCTGGATGATGGAGGGATCCAGAGTAGGCTAGATGCCTGTATGTGTTTGTCTGTATGCTCATACTTAAATGTACATTTATGTGTGTCTGTGAGATTCATGTATGTACCTGTACGTGTATGTGTGTGTTTGTGTGTGACCACAGCATTGCCCTTTCTGTGGGAGGGGTCTGTGTTCACTCTGACGAATCTCAGTCCCCCAGACGGGTGTGGTTTAGAGGACCAGGACATCCTGTCATTATGACTCATAACCCTGTGAGACCTCCCTCTGACAGACCTATGACCGAGACGGCATCATAAATCTACAGACACTACACCAAGGGAGCCTTAAAACTTAATGGGTCTGTGTCATTCGCTGTAAAAATGGTATTGTCAGAAGGTGGAAATGTAAAAAATAAAAGTTAAAAATTTTTTAAGTCTAATCATGGAGTTCCGAGGAGCCCTTCCCCCTCATTCCAGAACGGAGTGAGCAACATCCAAAATCAGTCCAGAGGCCGATTCTCTCTTTCCCTCTCTTTCCCAAATCAGCCTGTAAGACAGATTCAATCCTTCCCTCTTTTGTTCCTTTGATGGGATTTCCTAGTGATGGGACAGGTGATGGCTGAGAACTGGGCAAACAGGGCAATGCAGAGCAGGCAGTACGAAGGAGGAGCTGAGGGCTGGAGATAGGACATGGAACTGGGAAACACAGGTGTGCACTTGAATAAAGGCTATATACTTGACCAGCTTGAAAGTTGAGCTGGCCAACTGGTCTTAAGCTGGTCTACCAGCATGGCTAAGCTGGTCATAAAGCTGACCTAGCTGGGTAAGAGCTGATCAACCAGCTAGTGTTGGTAGCTTGTCTGAGCACTAGCTGCTCCCAGCTATTTCAAAACATAGCTTGAGCTGGTCAAACCATGTCAAGTTGGGAGCTGATCTGAACTGGTCAACTAACTACCAGCTGTTTCAAAACCTAGCTTGAGCTGTGTTCTCAGCAGGAGTTACTTACCAATCCAGTGCTCCCAGGAGAACCCAAGCCTGCATTGTTAAATCTCTGCTGCGCACAGGATGAGGGGGAGATCTAGCGGTGTCACAGTCCTGGGAACATGCAGGAGTGTTTATGGCTTACATGTGCTCTGTGCTCTGAAAAGACCCCCCCCCCCCTCCCCCCTCCAGCTGTGATTTCAGCTTTCTCTCCTACCCCCTGAAAACACAGCTATAACTTAGATTAAACCTTCATCGCAAACCGACATGCAACCTCTTAAAAATAACAACTTAAAAAGTTATATTTATAGAGTGCGGTGACATCTTAGCATTTTGTTTTCACTTAATCAACCATCTCAGGTGCTCCTACGTGCTAATAAAGGGCGATTCTGCCTCTGCAGCATTTTGCAGTCCCACCGAATGCAGTAAACGCATTAGGCTGTCGTTAAAACAGGTAGCATAGGTCTCCTGACATTGACAGAATGAAGGATTCTGCATTTCACTTGATTAATGGAGTCTTTATTTAAACAGCTCAGGGGCATTACACAGGATTATTGTTGCGGTGCGTGACAGTGCGCGCACACTGTGATTATATACCTGCATTGTTCTCCATGTCCCTGTGGGTGCGTAAGTACAACAGTAGACAGGATAATTTAAGATGGTTGTCACAGCGGCAGGATTTAGCATTTTTCTCCTTCGTCGTGTGAGTAAAGGGCAGATACAGATCCCTCGTTTCTCACTAAAAGCCTGGAACATCACCCAGAGCTGGCCTGTAGTCTATTTTTATTTTTATTCTGCTCCAGGAGAACAAAAATAAATATTCAGGATGGCTGTCGCTCCCCCTGTAGCTGTTATTTTTGCACTGGCTGCCAGGTGCCCATGAGCGGGGAACTTGTTACAGAATGGACACAGCAGATAGGAAAGTGCAATGTAAACTGCAGGATATAAATATCCACAGTGAGTGTAACGAGCGGTGCGTACCTGCTGTTGTGAGTGCGGTCGGAATGCTGAATGGCAGCAGAGTGTTTGTATTAATCTGGTAACGAGGCCAATAAGTGAAACGTGTCAGGACCCTTCAGGGCTGGACTGCTTTGTGTTAGAGATGCAGTGTGGTGTGGTGTCATTCAGAGAGAACGTGAGCGTATTGTCATAGCTCCAAGACGTACTGCAGACCCTCCGGTCAGTTACTGAGATGAAAGCCAAGTCCTGCAGAGATGCTATACTGGTTTTGTACTGTGGATATGACCTACAGTGGGTTATGGAATGTGGGTATGACCTATAGTTTGTTCTGTACTGTGGAAATGACCTATAGTTGGTTCTGTACTGTGATTCTGACCTTAAGTGGGGTCTGTACTATGAGTCTGACACAGGCTTGGTGGATGGAGGAGATGTCAGTAAGATCCATGAGGTGATTCATGCATAGGTCCATGTATCTGGAGAGAAAGGCCAAATGAAAATCTGAGTATCATATATACCCTTTGAGAAATGGTATACTGCAGGAATGTTGGGAAATATGTGGGATTAAAAAAAATATATAGAACAAATATATTTCATAGTAATGTATAGTCCCTACAATTGCAGGGGAGATAAAGAGCTGTAAGTCCTACACGGATCACCCGATATGGATGTAAATGCCCTCACATTAACGTTGACTCTACACATTCATCTCATATTCATTGCTTCATTTTCAATCTAATATGCTGGAGTACAGAGCCAAACTAGCTAAAACATATATCTGTCCAAATAGCTATGGACTGAGTTGTATACATGCATATACTACAGTAAAGTCTATAATTTTATTGCCTCATTTATGAAGTTTGCATGGATTTTTTACTTTCATGACTAGCACTCAGATCACACTTCACTGCAGAAGTGTCCAGTACAGTCATAGTCCATGAAATGCAAAACCTAGAGGAAGTTATTAAATGTTGTTGACAGCAGAATAGCATTACTGGACCTAACATGCTAAAATCATCCAGACTGGAAAAACATTGGGCTATGATTCCGGATGAGAGGTAATGCTTGCTACTCTAGGCTGGAATGGTGTGGGGCCCAATAATTCAATTAGTGAGAATAAGAAATGTTCACACCTCAATTCCAAAATATGAGCCATTTTGCCTGTTTCAGCACTTTCTTTCAGATTTTTCTACAAAGGCGCAAGTTCTAGAAGCATTTGAAGATAAAATATGCAGTTCATGGACTCTAATGTTATCTCAGATATAAAAGAACATTTAGTTACTGTTGCAAGCAAATATTTTAACACAACAGTAGTTTAAGTCAGAGTCTATGCCTCTAATTTATTATTTTTTCTCATGTATAGACTTTGATAATAAATTCTCCTCTGGTCTTACTCCTGTGTCTGTCAAAGTAGTGTGATCTCAGGTCATGTCTCTTGGGTCTTACCCTACTTGTTTAGTTTCAAAATATCTTTACCTTAGAAAGGAATCGGGCAAGACTCTGGTTGTTTAATGCATACTGAGCAGTTTACATTATTATATATACATATGTATGTCACATTTTCTCATGAACAACATTGTATGTGGTATGTAATATACTCCACATGTAATATATTATCTCATAGCATCTCATACAATGCTCTCAGAAACTTAAAGCTCTCCAAAAAAAGGCCCCCTGAGTTGGCAGTTCCGGTAGATTTAGATATGCCAGTTCTCCCTCAGAGCACAGAGAGTACATAGAGAGCTCATACCCAGCACACAGAGAGTACTTTACGAGCAAATAGAGAGTACTTGACACCAAAGACAAAATCTCACATCCTTACTATAGATTCAATTAAAAACTGACAGAGGGCAAGTTGTGGCCAGAATAGCTGCATTGCTCTAGATCTGCACAGCTGATTACTGAACTCTCAGTGGACAGGCAGGATCAGCCACCCGGAACAAAGGTTATATTCATGAAGAATGACAAAATAAGGCTTTATATCAGTTGACGATCAGTTGTATTACCCTTTAAGCCAGTGGTCACCAACCCTGTTCCTGAAGATCTACCATCCTGTAGGTTTTCACTCCTACCCTAACAATGCACACCTCATTCAACAGCTTCAGATCTCATTGAGCTACTAATTAGTGGAATCAGGTGTGCTAAATTTGGGTGGAAGTGAAAAGGAACAGGGTTGGTGACCTCTGGTTTAAGCCAAGGCCGTCTCTTTCTTATGCATTCTTGGAAATCGTCTGGCCCCTAAGCTTTTGACATCAACAAAAAATAAATAATAATACAATTCTTTGGCCCAACTTCACCCACTTCTGTTATCGGTTATTCTGATCTGAAGATCAAAGAGTTGGAACCACCTGCACGTTTTACAAGGCACGCCTTGCTCTTAAGGTCAGGCCTTCCTGGAATGTGGTTCCTATCGTGCAGCCTCTGCTGAACACATAAATATTCTGGTGAGAGCACAGACTACCTGTCTGTCTTCAGTAATACATATTTCTTTCATTAAACAGGATTTATTAATCCTGCAGCTTTTCAATCTAAGGCACCTGGTTAATATTATTACTGCACCCTCTTCCAGCTGATCTTGAGAATATCTCATCACCTATTCTATTAACACAGCTGAGGTCAATTCCATTTAGGCGCAGTTATGACGGACATTTTCTTTGGTCAATAATTGAATTTCACTTAATTTCCTAAATTTGACAGGAGTGAAATAGATTGATTTAAATGGACAGAAAAGGCTTTTCGCCTGGAGAAATGAGAGTAGTTGCTTTTTATGCTTGAAAATTTGAGCCCAATTTTCATTTTGTGGTCTCAAACTCTATGTATCCCCAATGGTACGATTTAAAGGTCCCATATTGTGTATTTTCCAGGGTTTTATTTTAGGTCCCGATAGCCATAAGAAGGCGTTTGTGTGGTTTTGAGGAGAAACATTGATCTCCATCCAGTTTTAAACATCCAATGCCTCTCATGAGCTTTCCCAAGAAAAGGTTGTTTTAGTGACCATGCCTCACGCCAACAAATTAAATGCTGTCTGTGTCAAGCGCTTGGATTTGTTCTGGTTCGGTTTGGATTTGTATGGATTGTCTGGATTTATTTTGGGACCGAAAATTTTATGATACTTTCAGTGTTTTTACTCCTTCAGCTCCTTCATAATCTACATAGCATATGGGACCATATGACATTAAAGGAGTAATATGTGCTCTGAACACACCCAGGGGTGGCCCTTGGCACTGGGCGGCTTGCTCTGCTAATTGAAGGCCTGTCAGCTCTCTGCACTGTAATTAGCAAGCACAGGATATTACCCACAGGGCCATGGGGCAAAGCTTCCCTTTACACAGAAGCTCTTCCTCTTGGTCTCACAAACCTATTTTCTCATGTTTCTGAAACATTTAACTCTGTTTACATAATCTGAATATCAACTGGAGTACATTGTTCCCTATGAATGGCCAAGAATCAATGTTTCAGTGTATAGGATTACCATTTAAAATGACAAAGATTCATATGTCTTATGTCTTCAACCAGGCATAAATTGACTTTTTAAAATGTGTCAAACTCCAGTCCTGGAGGGCTGCAGTGTCTGCAGGTTTGACTCCAGTCCTGGAGGGCTGCAATGTCTGCTAGTTTTGGGGTTATTCACAGCACTCTCTCTGATCACCACCATTATAGCTCCACCTACATTCCTGTAGTTCCTGCTGGTGATAAGTAGAATTACGAAATTTCTCTTCAGAAATATAATGAATACGGATGAAAACATGCCTCTTCAATTTCTTCTCCCTTTGATTCCCCCAAAGATAAATGAAAGAATGTGAATATGGGGTTCTGGTAAATGAACAAACTCTGAATGAACTCAAACAAAAACAAAAACCTGAAAAGTCCTGACGCAGTGTTTTAACAATTCCTCAAAATCGACAGCAACCAGCGCAAGCACATAATTATCAAACATGATCCCAAATAATCTAGCTCAAATGGTTTTCCTACTATGAGGTCTCTCTGCAAGAAAATAGGATCAGAAAATCAACCAGGTGAGTAGGTTAATGCCTCTCTTAAGCCCAAACGAAAGGGCGTTGCCACACCCTGATAGGCCAAGAGGGGAATGCACCAGGCTGCTCACAATTATCGATTAAGAGCCAGCTCCCACACCCTGGGCTGCAGGTGAATCAAATAACCCTCCAAATCAGCCCAGTGAACTAAGGAATAAATTAAAATTGAGGAATAAATCCCCAAATGAGTGAAACACTAAAATAATTAGCTAAAGGAACTATTAGCCAGCACTAGAGAATGGGTGACTGCTACAGGCTCTGCTTACATTCGTGCAGTTCATGCTGGTGATAATTCAGCACTCAGGACCTTCTGGGATGAGTATGGAAATGAGGTCATCCATTGCAACCTTTCTCTCAGCTCATATGTGGGTCATTGACCTAATGTAGTCAAGGTATATAAATCACAGACCTGACATGGATTTGGCTAACACACAATGTACTATGAAATCTGCCCGTATCAATGCTCTATAAGTAAGGCTTCAAGTGTATTACAACATTGTAGCACATGGCAGTGTTTTACACACTCTTTGTTTCTTACAGTTCCCAAAACCACAACTTTCCAACTATGCTACAATTAGGTCAAGATCACTCTTATACTTCTTTTGAACATGAAAAAGTTGTAAGGATGTCTTCCAGCAAACACACTCATGAGAACAAGCATTTAGAAATTCATCAGCATTAAAAAAACATTAGCTTGCTGACTGGAGTCCTGGATGTAGTTCATGCTGGTGATATTGAGCACACAGAACCTTCGGCCACCATTACGGCTCTGCCTATATTCCTGTAGTGCACGCTAGTGATAATGCAGGACTCAGAACCTTCAGAAGCCATTATGGCTACCAATTACTGATGCGGACTCCCCACGCAGGTGAGTGGCGCAGATTCAGTAACAGGGAGCAGATGGCGAGGATGGCGGTGAGGTCTGGAACGCAAGCAGACCTCCGCGGAGTGACAGGGCCGCTGTAACAGGGCTGACAGCGTGTGTAGGTGTGGAAGAGCTATTTCTGTCCTCTTTTATGACAGCTTAGAAGACATGAACATCACCCCTTCCCCTATCACCTCCCCAAGATGTACACCCTGGCAGATGCCGTGTTTAATAGTGAATAATGTGGTTTTAATTATAATACTACACACTCTCTGTGCCCTCTGGTGTATCTCCATACCGTAAGAGACAGGTTTAAGGCCTACAGGTGATTGGGTCAACTCTGATACCGATCAAGGTAAATAGTCTCTCCCTGCGTTATTCACATCAAAATGATCTCACTAAAAACTTTACTTGGTCAACGTAATTTACTGTTTCCCTCCCAACTTCCATCGAGCACACATTCGGCCATATGCACCTCGTTTCTGTTGCTGTAAATGTGGAATGGAGAACATGTGTTTTTTGTCCTCCATTGTCTTCCGGCAGTGCGGGACATCTCCGCTGCAACCGAGCTGAAAGGAGGGCTGTGTGTGTGGGGGTCGTGACGGAGTGGGAGGGCGGGTTCGGGCCTGTGATGGTGGGGGGAGGACAGAGCCGGAGAAGAACATATGGAATCCGTCGCCGAAACCGCTGTGTCCCTCGGAAAGCCAGCGCGCCCCGCTACGACGCTAACAGCTGGAGGTCGTTAGCCGCGGGGGCACTCTCCACTGTCTCCTCAGTCATCTGCTATCTGAGTGCTCCACTCTTAAAGAAAACCTGATGCTGGAACAGGCGTGGGGGGGGGGGGGGGGGGGGCAGCAGGGGTGCGGAGGGGGGATTCCGGCACTGACATACTCCAAGCCACACTTTTCTCCAAATTGTCCACTGTTACTATTCCGGAATAGTTTAGTGACGCTAGGAACTGAGAGCAGTTTGGTTTGCAGGTGATTTAAGCATAACTGGTTTGTTATGTGTACTCTTCCTGTTATATTTGCCTATTATAAGCTTGTTATACCTGGATTTGACTTGTTATAAGTGTAATTGACGTGCTATAGCATTATGATTATTCTCAGTCCCTGGTCCTTGCTCAGTTTGCACATATTACTGACGTGAGTCTACGTGACTACGTGATTCCATATTAATGATGAGATTATGCTGGAGTGAATTCAGATGTAGGATAAATGTATCGCATGCCTCATTGCCTTTGCACAGCTGGGCTCAGAACTGCAGTTTCAGACGAGAGATAGCAGATGCTGGCAGAACCCAAATTTTCCTGGAACAGGAATGAGAACTCCAATCACAGCACAGCTACCTACCTCCCATGCCCTGATCTGTGTGCCCCCTGTGTCCTCCCTACTTATTCCTTGCCTTGCTTCTTGTCTTGCTTCCAACTGCACCCATCAGGGGAGGGGAAAAAAGCAGGCGAGAAAAGGAGGTGAAGACTTGAGAAATGTGAAATAGGCAAATTAAATGTCCTTGCTCCGTTCAGACATGGCCGATGCAGGGCAGATGACGAGAGGTGGATCCACAGATGAACATTTATACGACACTCTCATGTGCTCAAACAAGAACAGTTTGCGAGTCTCCTAACCCTGGCTTTTAGCTATTTGAAGGAGCATTTAACAGGTATGGATCTCCTTAAAGATGGCGGACCTTGAATCGATTTCCAGGTCAGGCAAAGAAAAAGGTTCTGTGATCTGTGTCCCCAGATCCTCGACATGTGACGGGCATGCCCTTCTGAAGACTAAGTAGGATTTTCACTGCAAACAATCTGCTGGATATGTTTTTAGCATTTATCAACGGCATTTATTTCTCTTTTCTAAGATGCGTGACGCACCAGACAGCACAGGAAAGCATTTAGGCTAATGCAACACATAACTTCCAATATGCAAAGGGGAAATTCCAACCAGGCCTCCAAATTCTGGGCGTGTGCAGATCAGGAAGGGTCGCAGGTCAGAGGTCAGAGGTCGCAGACAGTCGCCCCACTACCCAGGGAGTCTCACATTCTCCGTGGCTACATAAACAACACCGTTGAAGTGGGAGTCACTTTGCAGTTCAAACACGCCATATTTACACACTCCCCACTTTCACTGATCGCCTTAGAGACTTCAGTGCTAAGTGACTCCCAAATCCAACATCCGCCACTTTGCAGCTCAAACACGCACCATATTTTTAGCTTCTCTGATCCGGGAGGCCGCGTGCGCTCCTTCTTCTCTTCATCACAAAACGTCCTTGGCAGACAGCGACTCCTCCCCAATGTGAGGAGGGAAATGGAGTGTAACGATGAGGCTGAATTCAGGAGGTTCATTCTATCCTGAAGTCTTCACAATGCAGCCACAATGGAGACAAGATGCAGTAAGATAAACAGAGTGATTGGAAAGAGTGGGGTGTCATTACTGTACTGCTGTAATGAAGGAGAACTGGGTACTCTGACTTTAAAATAGCATAAATCACCGTTTGTCTCTGTTTTCACTGGCTGAATAGGCTAGTTTCAAAACTGTGTCTCAATTTTTTTTACAGTGAATTAAATGGAGAAATTAACTGCATTTATATCATGCTTTTTTCAAAAACGCTTTACAATGAATGCTTCTCATTCACCTATTTGCACATACGCATGGCAACAGTGATGCAAGGCACTCGCTAGCTCGTTGGGAGCAATTGGGGGTAAGGTGTCTCGCTGAAGCAAAAGGTGGGGGATCAAATTGGTAACTTTGCGACTGTCAGATAACCGTTCTTACCTCCTGAGCTAATGCCCTGACATTACTTATAAACTTTCCAAATACAAATGGGCACTTTTTTTAAGGGAATGCAATTTACTGAGAAGTAGTAAATTAATCTATCGTGGAGCTTCATAAAATGATGTGAAAATTCCGATGCTATGTTATATAATTTCAGTAGTTCTGCCATGTGATTTATGTGTGTTGTTATGTGAATGATTGAGGAGGGTCCACAGAAAGCCAGATGGTGCTACAGTGGAAAATACCTGAACACCCAGCCCTGGCCCTGTCTGATAGTAGGGCTGAGATTGGTTAGGCCGGGGAGGTTTGGGAGACCTGGGAGATTTGCGGGACCTTATGGAAAACAAAGGCCCTGCTGGGTGTGGTATTGATATTTCAGAAGGTTTGCCCTTTTGTGCAGACAACTATCACCATGATGCAGTGATGGGGACACTGTGCCAAAGGACCAACATTTTTCCAAAAAAATCACTAAAACAAATCAAGATTTGCTGTGAATATTAAAGGTCCCCTGGAGTCAATCTGGCCACCTACTCAACCTCTTCCCCCAGTATAAGTAGAGAATCCCCCCCCCCCCCCGCCCTCTGCTGTCCTTCTCATGAACTAAGATGGCCGCCCTACGACATTGTGTGGGTGATGTGTGACACTCAGAGATGAGTGGAACTGCAGAGATGAGTCACCCACTTCCTCAGTTTCCCACAAAGCACCAGTCAGCTACAATATGTGTAGTTTAAGCAATCTTCAGCAAGTCAAAGCAGCACGATATTCAGATATGTCTAGAGTTAACCTGATCTTTAAGGAGTGGAAGCTGCCAGGGAGAATAATAATATTACCACACACATCATTATGCTGATAAGGACCCAGGTGCAAACTTCAGCTATGACCAGCTTGAAATGATCAGCTACCAGTTGTCTCAAAACATAGCTTGATCTGGACAAACCATGTTGAGTATGGAACTGGGGCGAACAGGTCAACTGGCTACCAGCTGTTTCAAAATCGAGCTTTTGCTCATTTATTTTTTCAGCAGGGGCGGCAGTCCTATCCAAAATGTGTCATCCATGATACAGAGTATGGTCAGATCATCCAGTAAACTTACCCTTTCTCAACCCAACCTCACCCTGTTCGCCCACACACACCGCTGTCACAACACCAGGAAATTAAATTAATGAATACGGTCTTTACAGGAACAATCACACTGTTCTGTGTTCTCTCAGAATCTGAGCTACCCTTGTTTCCTAATGACTTCTCATTGACTTCATGATCACCTATGTTCATCAACACACATGTAGGGTCCTCGCACGGGCCGCCAAATAACGCAGGGATTTTACTCTCTACGAAACCGGGGCGCCAGTTAAACGTTGTGTTGCAGTATAACTGCGAAAAGTAATCAGTCTCATAAAATTACTGTTATCAGAAATATCCAACCACAAATATAGTATTTCAATTAATTAAAATAACCAATATTAATGATTGAACATACCGATAACCTGAAGGTTGGAAGTTCTTCGAAAGACTGCTTTAACTCGGCTCTCATGTCTATGCGATTCCAAAACGGACACCGGGGTTTAATAAAATATATTTATTAAACAAACATACAAACACATAACAGATAAACTAACGGGAAGTTAGTAAGGAAATTTAGTTGGGTATGTGTGTGTGCGTGTTTGTGGCGCGCGCAAGCGCGCGTGTCGCTAGAGTTCTGGGTGTGGTAATGAGTTAGAGTTAGCTGTGAGAAGGGACTACTTGCGTAGTTTTACTCTATATATGCGCAAAAGACGGCGAATCAATTCACGTACATATATATGTAGCTAACCAAACACATTACAATGGTTGGATGGTAAATATTGAAACACAGATTCACAAAAACAGTTAAGACTAAACTAAACACTGGCTATGCCTGAATGTTTGTTTTCTTACTGAGTCCATACGCATTGCTGGATCCAAAAGACATGCTGTCCTTGTAGAAGCGGCGATGGTGCTGTGAATGGTGTCTGGGAGAGATGCGCAGGCTGGGGTGTTCCCGTCTTAGCGTCTTAGCAGCGTTGTCGTCTGATCCGCTGGTCCTTTTCCAGGTGTAAAAGTTCGTTGCTGTTTCGTTGTTGTGAGCTTTGCTGGGGTAAACTGATGTAGCGTTCCGCGTACAACAATTTCCACTCACTATAGGCCACGTAGTTACCGCGAGGTAACTGGGTGTGTCCGTAGGCCTGGTAGTGCGCTGTGCAGCATTCAGCCTCTGTCCGAGTCTCGGAGCAGACGAGCTGAAGCGACTGGCCAAAAGGGGTGCGTCGAAGAGAAGAAGCAGAAGAACAGAAGAAGCAGAAGAGAGCCAGAAGAATGTGTCTTGCTCTTATACGGGACCGTTTATTGCTCCCGCCATTACGGGATTGGCTGAACCAAGTTAGACGTCATTCGTGGTGGACGTCGCAGAATTCTCCTGTGGGAATGTGGAAGTTGTAGTCCCTACACACACATGCAACACACACACACACACACACACATGCACACACATACACACACACTCACACACAAACACCACATTAACAATATGAGGCATGTAGCAGCTCTTAGTGTAGCTGATGTCACTGCTGATGTCTCTTGAGTGCAGACTGAATTTGACTGTGACATGGAGCCTGGCCTGGATGTAGCGAGAATGTAAAATTTCACTCCATATAAAGTTTCACTTGATTTGACTTGACACCCCATCACAGTAGGCTGGGCCAAGGCCAAGATCAAGCCTCTTTATGTTACTGTTGTATTAGCAGCTCCGAGCTTCCTGCCAGAGCCATGCAGAGACACACTGCTCTGGTGAATGGTAGCACTCCTGCTATTAGCCGTGTGGCTGTTTCCTTGGCTCTCCACAGTTTGATGCTAGCGCTCATGCAATTAGCCATGTCGCTGTTAGCCTGGCACTCCTCTGCTCAATGTTAGTGCTCATGTGATTACTTTGTCAGACTGCCATGGTTTTGTGTGGAGAAACTTAAAGTGAACTGGAAATATAATATACCAAAAAGTATATTGTATAGTATACAGTGCAGTCCATAAGTGTTTGGACAGTGACACAGTTGTGTGCTTTACTTTGTCAGGCTGCCATGGTTCTGTGTGGGCTGGTTTCCGATGTCCCTGATTGTGCTGACCCTGTGTTCACAGTGCTCTGGTGGGAGTGGGCAGTGGGAAAGGCAGGGTGACCCCTTCCCGCGGAGCTCCCGGACACATCCTCTCCCAGCCCCGGCCTTATTAGGAGCTGCTGGGCCCGTGCTGGGCCTGGGGAACCAGAGGAGGGCTGACCTGGGAAGGAGGAAGCCTAGCTGGGGGAGCGTTGAGCGTTGAGTCACGAAAGCTCCAGCCTGCAGCGGAATGCCTCATAAACGTTTCCTGCTGGACAGCCCGCCTGAGTCCTGGGCTCTCGCCAGAAAGCAGGGGGTGGGGGGGGAATACTCGCCTCGTCTAAAGAATCGTTCCGAAAAGAAGAGGATGAGGAAAAAGGAGATTCTTAGATTTTTAGTTGAGGTAATCGGGGATCATTGCCACTCGTCATTGTCACTCCTGTCTGCCAAGTTGTTTGGAACACCGCTACCGATTCTAACTTCACAGTTACAGAGCATAATTACAGACAGAAATCGCACATTTACTGCAAGTAATTTTTATGTACAGGAAAAATAATGCTGTCACGAGAAAGGTGAAGGCAAACAATTGACTGTAATGTATGTATGTAATGATGTAATTATTATTATTAGTCGTAGCATATTGGAAGGGCATTACTGCATATTCATACAAATACAACAGGAATACGTTCTTCCATTTCACATACAAACACTTTCAAGTATCAGCATTCGGAGTAGAAACAGCTGCGGCACAACATCAGTGTGCGTGTTTGTGTGCATACTGCGGTATCAGCGTGTGAAGTGAGCAGTGCCGTCGCGTTTGTGTGTTGTATCGCGTTACTAATGGGCCCGTGTGGCCGCTCAGAGCACGCGGAGCGGAGAATGGTGCCCCATTGCGGCGCACTGTCCCAGCTGGTACGGCGTTGGCGGGACGACACTTTTTCGCGAGCCGTGGAGAGCCCGGGATCGCTGACAGACAGCGGCGGCCATGTCGTGATGCGTTTTCCGCTCGGGATCACTCCTCCAGAGGACGGAGCTGCGCGCGGGAAGCGTTGGGCCACACAGCTGCAGACCCCCTACAACCCCCCCGCGGGGCTGTTTGGAGTCACCGCTGCGCCGGAATGCGTTTTCCGCCGTCCCGCGTCCTGCTCTGAACACACCCCCACGGCGAATCCGCACGCCACGGTGTCCCTGGGACACGCATCACATCACATTCTGCTTTTAAAAACCGACACGCGGAAAAATAACACTGAAATACAGCACTGTGCCCGGACTGCAAATGGAGAAACTGAAGAGTGAAATGAAAACACTAAATATATACGTTGGTATCAAATACAGTGAAGTCCATAGGTATTTGGAGAGTGACACAATTTTTGTTGTTTGTTGTTTTGCCTCTGTACTCCAGCAATCTGGCCATTCTGTTCTTCAGGCTTACCGGGGGTTAGCATCTTGCGGTGAACCTTCTGGGGTTAGGAGGGAGTAGTCTTCTCTTAATGTTAGTCTTTGACACAGCAATGCCTACATCCTCAAAAATGTTCTTGATCTGTTCTATCGTTGAAAATGTGGGTTTTCTTCACAATTGAGAGTATTCTTCCATCATCCACTACTGTGGTCTTCTGTGGCCTACCAGGCCATTTGTTATTGCTGAGGTCAACCATTATGACCTTGCTTCCTATCAATGTACCAAGCAGTCGATTCTGACACGCCCAAGGCTTTAGTTATCTCTGATTGATTTATTCTGATTTTTAAGCCGCATTATGGCATGATTTTCCACCATTTACACTACTTTGGTCTGCATGTTGAGGGACAACAACCGCAGACTCCAAATGCAAATGCCACAATGAACTGTAGACCGTTTGTTGGCTTTCTTGTGCATGAACTTCTGACTCACAGCTGGCCAAGAAACAGCTAAGCAGCCAATTACATTTACTTTTGCTCCACATAAAATTAGGCACTGTGTATAACAAGGGCTGTCATTCGTACAGGGATCACCCAATATGGATAAAAATACATAAAAGCTAAAAGTCTGTGCCATGTCCTCATCGTCATTGTTTCAAATATGCACATCATTTCTCATTTCTCATTGTTAAGATGTTTAGATGTAGTTAAAAATGTTTTTATCCAAATATTAATATTATCTTGCAGTACATTCAATCTCTACTGAAAAAAAAAAAACAGGTCAAGCTCGATTTTGAAACCAGTCGATTTTGAAACCAGTTGACACGGTTTGACCTGCTCAAGCTCTGTTTGAGCAGCTATCAGCTCATACAAGCCACCAGCTGGGTTGACCAGCTCATACTCAGCTATACCTGCTTTGTGACCAGCTTGGCCTTGCTGGTTAACCAGCTCATACCCTGCTTGACCAGCTCCATTTTCAAGATGGTCAAGCTGGCATAGCTGTATTTTACAGAAGGGATTTCTAGGCCAGTGGAACAGCAGCAGTGCTGTACAGGGGTTAGGGACCTGGGGTTGTAGGTCAAAGGTTTTGCTCCCTGCTGGTCTTTGTGCCATAGTGCAGGGCTCTCATTTACCTGAGTACATATCCAGCTGTATAAATTGAAATCTATATGTTATGTAAACACTCAACCCTTTTCTGTAAAAGGTTGCTTAGTCATTTGGGTAATGCATGTTAACCGCATAGATAAGGCTATGGAAGCAGTTTGTTTATTTCAGCTTTGTATGTGAGGAATCGTAAGGTCTGTTCATAGAGAAGCTCTTGTCGAAAGCTGACGGAAATGTGATAAATACTGTCAGCACAAATGCAACAAGACTGAACCCAGCCACAAATATCCCATCTCTGACTGAAGGCATGGTTCCATACTGTGGACTGTACACAGGCCAACCTCCTGTACATGCTGCAAATAGTGAGCACTTTTAGGTATTTCTTAGACTTATTATTTAGACGTAAGTCTGCTGCTGTAGCCTATCCACTTAGAGGTTTGATAAGTGGTGTGTTCAGAGATGCTCTTCTGCATACCACTGTTGTAATGTGTGGTTATTTGCGTTACTGTCACTTTACTGTTAGCTTTGACCAGTCTGGTCATTCTCCTCTGACCTCTCTTATTAACAAGGCATTTCTGCCTTCAGAACTGCTGCTCACTAGATGTTTTTTGTTTTTCACACCCTTCTCTGCAAACTCTAGAGACTGTTGCGTGTGAAAATCCCAGGAGATCAGCAGTTTCTGAGATACTCAAACCACCTGTTTGGCACAGTCAAAGTCACTTAGATCACGTGAAAATTAACTGAAGCTCCTGACCCGTATCTGCATGATTTTATGCATTGCACTGCTGCCACATGGTTGGCTGATAAGATAATAGCATCAATAAGCAGGTGAACTGGTATTCAAACAAAGTGCTCAGTGAGTGTATATTGCCACATTTTTGAATATGCTTTAATTGAATACTATCATTTGTATGTGAGCATCTGGATACTACCAGAACAGCTGTCCAGCTTGTCTAAAATCACAAATCCCTACAATTACATCTCCATTTATGGGATAGAATACATTTTGTTGCATAAGAGTTCAGATTGGTAAAGAACAGAAGCGTAAGAAAAGCAGTGGTTGGCTATTGCACGTTCTGGCTTTCATAAAGTAAATACATATCTTTGTTGATGTTTGAATATCTGAAATACCTGAGGAGTACATGCTGTTACCACTTTCCAGAAGAATACTGGCGCCATACCACATTTCTTTAGAGTTATAGCCCCATTTTCATTTTTAGAAAATGTTCTGCTTTCTTGTTACGTGTATTTAACTGTGCTTATTCCATGAGTAGGGCACAGTAAAACATAAGTGGGGGAATAATCTGTAGAGCAACATAGGTACTTTTCCAGATACCAATTACTGGAGCATATAAACAAAATGATTAAGAGAATCCAGCATTTTCATTTGAAGGCACTCCCCATAAAGGAGTGGTTTACCCTATACAGGTGTTGTGTGTGAGCACTGGTCATAGGTGACAATGGTGTAATATGTAGGACAGACAGCCTGTAGGACTCCCAGTGAAAATATTTACCCTAATCATAGCACTAACCCTCATCATATTCATAAAACTAATCTTAACTCTTATCATAATATTAACCATAACCCTAATCCTAACCCAAATCCTAACTGAGACACACCTGGTGGCTCATTTCCTTCACCATGGACTTGAAGCACTATAAATATTGGGCCTTCAAACAAATAATAACTGGACACCAGAGGAGACACAGGCAAGAAAAACACTGGATTCTAAAACTTAGCACTTTATTCCCAAGAGGACTGTACAAACGCACATAAAACTCCAACACACACAACCAAATTCCAAATTCTTCCTCAACTTTCTTTCCTAAAGGGCCCTAATAAGGGATAACTTTTTTTTACTAGCCTAACCCAAATCCTAACCCTAATCCTGACCCCAACCCAAATCCTAACCAAACCCTGTCTGCAAAGGACCTGCACTTGCCAGGATTACAGCTGTACACACGCCCATGGTAGTTTTGGGCAAATAGTAGCTCCTCCCTCTCCCTCTCCCTCTCCCAGGGTTGACATTAGCCCCTCCTCCTCCTTGTCTATTGCTGGAGCCGTCTCTGGCCTCTGGACAGGACAGATGCTCAGGAAGCAGTGCATGCTGGGATGCTGGCTGCAGGACGCTGCTATTAGTCATGCCCCACTCGTTAACAGCTGTCACATCAGTTCCACACCACACGACACTCCCCTTTTCATTTTAATCATCCTAATCTGTCCTTTCACTTATTCTGACAGGAGGAAAGCAGAGAGGGGTACAGATAAAGATGGGATCGAAGTGCAGAGAGGGGTACAGATAGAGATGGGATCACAGTACAGAGAAGAGTACAGATAGAGATGAGATCACAGTACAGAGAGGGGTACAGATAGAGATGGGATTGACTATGAATTCAGTCTCTCTACAGTGCTCTGTTTAGTTTACCGCCCAAAACAGAACACTGCGCGGATGGACACTTCTCTTGGTCTTGAGGTCACTCCGCCCACGGGCCAGGAACTCACCTATGCGAAAGACAGACTGACAGACACACAGGATCAGAGGAAACAGGCGACACACTTTGACTTCCTCTGTGGAAAAATGTTCAGACAGGAAGCGACCCGTGTCCCAGGCCACCATTACTCTCCTGGCTTTTATCGAGAGGAAATTAAACTCATGCTCCGTTCAAAGCGCAGACAGACGAGGGCTGAGGGGCTGCAGACGAGCCGGACCGCATCCGTCTGGAGCTGCGCTGGTTCTCCCACCTCGGGAACAATAGACTTCCTCTTTCCCTTGTCTTCCTCTTCAGGGGAGTGGTGCCTATACAGCCCCGGAGCCGGGGAGCTAATGGCTCAAATAAGCAAGCTCAGCTGCCTGTAATGTACGCAATGGGTGTAGGGAACTGGACTTGGTTGCTGATAGGGTGGACTGGTTTGATTCCCAGTAGGGAATACTGCCCTTGTACTCTTCAGCAAGGTATTTAACCTGGAGTTTTCCTGAAGCCGACTAATCTTTTCTCAAACTCTAGTCCTGGAAGGCCAGTTTCAGGTTTATGCTGGTTTATGAGGTTTCCCTTGAGTTATGCAAACTATTTTGCCAATCAATGGCTTAAACATTCGGTGCAGGACAACCATTTTAAATTGTAGTCATAGTTTGGCTAAATAGTCTTAAAGGAAGCCACAAAAAGCAGGAAGAAGATCAGTTAGGAGGTTCTGCGCGATGCATAGGAAGCCCTACTGAATTTCTACTTCCTGTACTCCATACTTCAGGCTTCTTCAGGATATCCAGCTACACAAATGGATACTGTGTAAAATAATGCAAGAGTTGTGTAAATCACTCCCGATTAGTGTGCCTGCTATATGCCTGTGATATAATATTATATAATATAAGAAAATATCCATACTGGCAAATCATTAGTGATATAGCAGTGCTGGGCAGGTTGTTGCTGGACTTTGCATTAGGACCGCAGTGCATTTCACTCTGAGGAGCATTTGGATAGCTTCCTGTTCAAAGGGAAATGCTAAAGCAAGGCTGCGGAGAGACTGGCACAGAACGGAAACTCCTCCCCACTCTCTCAGGGTGTGATCTCCGGTCGAGACGATGGCTCACCAAAGCCCTTTTCACAGGACCGTCAGGGATCGCAGACAGCACGCCTGCTGCCATAGCGACAGCACAGAAAGGCCTCCTGTAATGACTCCCCAGTAAATGTTTCCAAATGGGTGTGGGCAGATTCGGGTGGTGCCGGCACACTGAACTCTGTTTCCCCGCAAGGTCCCCCTCTCCCCTCCTACACCCCCTTAACTCCACTACTGCAGGTGTACCCTGAACAGCATGGAACAGGAAATAATATCAGTCTCCTACCATCGGCTGGAATGCACATAGGAAGAGGGCGACAGGGCCATTTTATGTTGACAAGGAACAACATTACGGACTGCTGGTTATGATAATCAAACCAATTGGCCCAAGATTTAAATGAAAATACATATTAAAATGGGCTGAATAGAGTGAATGTTTTACAGTCACTTTGCATGATGGGCCAAACCGATATCTCATGTAAGGTTTCCCTTTGGCAAACACAGTACCCTCATATTTCCATTTTACGATCATAAAAGCTGATTCTGCTTAAAAAGCTTTCTATTAAAAAGCCTTAATGATAGACACTGTTTGTGTTTCCCGCTAATAAAAGACTCATTCACTGAAGATCTGCATCTAATTATCATTAAGAAGGAATTCTGCTCAGTCAACAGAAACAGTGACTCAGAGCTATAAATGAAGACAACATGCAGTTTCACTCTGAATTTAGCAAAAAGCATACAATTTCCAGTTCTTCCCAAAAAAAGGTTAATCATCCTTCCTGTATCTCCGAACAGAACATCAGTAAATCAGTAACAATAATTCCTCCGAAAATATTCCAACTTTACTTATATGATTATTTAAAAAATAATTTTTACTAATGAATTTACTTAGCGTCAATCCTTACTCGGGGCGATTCACACAGCCCTACATTTGTCATCTTATAATCATTTATTTACTGATGCAACTCCAGCAAAATGGCTGATGCCTAGTGGCTCAAAGGCAGTCTCATCTGGCCATGAATTCTGGAGTACACAGATTACAAATTCAGCTCAACATAAGAGTAGCCTATAAAAAAAAACGACGATGTATTCCAATCAATAAAATATTACTTTAAGCAGTAACAGTCCAAGTACCTTGATTCTTAATGTGTGCTTACCTAAGAAGCTTTGATATACTTCAGTGGGTAAACTGCTTCTTATTGATGAAAAAGTCTTCTTGTCATTATGGATTTCTAAACCGCTTTCCTAAAGACAAATCTTTTGGATTTGATCAAACACTGTGGTCTCATACTCTAGTGCTGGAAGTTTCAGCTGGTTAATGAGGTTTCAGCAGGGAATGTAGGCCTTCGAAACCAGTTGTGCAAACTATGTAGCCAATCAATGGCTTAAATGTAGCATTCGGTGCAGGACAACCATATTAAATGTAAGTAATTGATTGGCTTAACAGTCTGAAAGGAAGCCACAAAAACCAGCGAGAACTTTCCGGAAAGAGCTCTGGTCTAGACTGAGATTGGGTTATGAGGTTCTGCATGATGCATAGGGAGCTGAATCTCTGCTTCCAATTCTCCATACTTCAGACTTCTTCCACATTCCTTGGGCCCTTTCCTTCGCTTCCTGTTAGTATTTCATCCTCTCGCACAGTCAGAGCTCTCCAGTGGCGCTCCTCCACGAGGCCCGTGTTTAGCTTAGCTTCTCCCCTATGAGGGCTGCCTTCATCAATAACACGCTCAGAGAAAGGCTTCTGTGTTCATTTGTGCTGCTGGGGTCTCCCTCTTTCTAGCTCCTCTCTCTCTCTATTTTTCTGCCTCTCCTCTGTCTCTCCCTCTTTCTATCCTTCTCTTTCCATCTCTCTCTCCCTCTATCTCTCCTTCTCTTTCCATCTCTCTATCTCCTCTCTCTCTTCCTATCTCCCTCTCTCACCCTCTCTCTCTCTCCCTCCTCTCCCTCCTCTCTCTCTCTCTCTCTTTCTCTCTCTCTCTCTCTCTCTCTCTCTCTCTCTCTCTCTCTCTCTCTCTCTCTCTCTCTCTCCCTCCTCTCTCTCTCCCATTTCCTGCAGCAGTTATTGTTATTGTTGCTGACATGCGGCAGATGCTTCCGAGGGATCCCTCAAGGCTATGGCGTATGAAAAACATACGGGCCGCAGACGGCCTGTGGAGAGCTGCACAGTCTCCAGCCCGGTTAAGTGAAAGATGATGACTCAAATATGTGTTTGAAACCCAGCCTTCATTATATTGCACGGCAGATACACTTTATCAAAAAGGAGAAAAGTTGTCAGATTTCTACAGACTTACTTTGACCTAGGTAACTTTAATACAGCAAGGAAACTACAGGAAACTACAGCCTGTATAGTGCTCTCCTATACACAGTCCCTTAACAGTTAGTCTAGTGTGTGTCAATGAGCTTGATAAATCTATAGGATTGTGAACTTCTTGTAGAAGGTATAGAAACATCCCTTAGTAACTGTTCAACCGATGAAGAGCACTCTATGTTGGCAAGGATGTTGGTGTAGATGTGTCAAAGACAACCATCAAGGGAAGACTATGCCAGCATAACCTCGGAGGGTTCACCACAAGATCCAAACACCTGGCAAGCCTCAAGAATAGAATGGCTAGGTTACAGTTTGCAAAACATACATTAAAAACCCGTAGTTCAGTCCAGTGACCACAATGTGCCATCTTTGATCCACACCCCGACTCTGTCCAGCCATTATTGCTTCCTGCCTGTCTCCATGCCCATTCATATATTTTTTAGATGTTTATTGATAAAAATCAGCAAAGATAATTGGTGCTTTAATGACTGGGCAAAGGAAGGCGTGCCAAGTATCTTAGAGCTGCCCAATCTCTGTAATTGCTGTGTCCTACTAAATGCTGATTTGAGATTGCGTGCAAGGAGATGACAGCTTGCCTTCCAGAGTGAAAACCTTTGAAGTGTAGCCTGTAATTTCAGCCCGTGATGAGCACTCTCTGAGTTTACCGTGATGTTTTTCAGGGCATGATGGGATAGGACAGAGGCAATGATGGAACAGACGAGGGATGTAGGCCCACCTGAGAGTGTTTCATCAAGACCACCAGTGAGGCTGTTACAGTTGATCTCAGTACCGTGGCAATCGCATTTCTAACTCCAGTAGATGTACAGGAAGCCTGACGCACTTGATTTACAGTTCCAGTATACAGATTCAAACATGAAAGGGGTACTTGTTTCATCTGAGTTGCCATAGCATTTTCTTTTAAATCCTAAACAGTGTGCATTACTTCCTTTGATAAGCCTGTTATTTGCCCATGCTTTCAAATTCTTACGATTTACTATGGAGTACCACCACTAATTGATTGGTTGATTGAATTCCCTAGTCACACATGGGGCACGTTTGATCGGAAAATTGGTGAATTAGGTGTTTCCTCCCAATGGTGTGCAACTTTTTGCAACAGGCTTTTTCCTCCCGTTCATTGGGTGTGTCAGAGGTATTGCCAAAATCAATAATGACATAGGCCTCTGCTTTAAAACCTGGAGAATGTACAGAATGGCCTTCTGAGATGCCATAGGAGCAAACTGTACCTACCTCAGTCAGTCAATAACCATTTAAATACATGTTTTGTTGGGGCTGAATGTGGCCATGGTTATCCTAAGAAAGCAACTAATTGGAGTGATGACATTTGTTATTTTCTTCTGTTTGAAACCTTTCTTTACTCTGACGATAGAGCTTGTCTTTGAAACACGCCAGTCTGTATTTTCACGAATATCTCACAAGAAGTGAGTGCTGTCCTGAAGTTTATTCAGCAGCATTACATTCACGTTACATTATAATTCTTTTCAAACTAAATTAGAAATATTAATTTGTTGGTGAAACTTTTACTGTATGTTTGGAATTAAGGCAAATCAAATTCTAGAGAAGCTAAAAGGCTATATGAAACAAATGAGCAATTCCTGTATAAATGAGAATCAAGATTTGATAATTTAACTATTTTAGAAAGAAAACACCTTTAACATAATGTACTGGAGATGATATACTATATTGTGCTGCACTAAACCTGAAAACAGACTACAGACTTTACGGATTTACGGATGTGCCTTGTAAGCCTATTACACACAATGAAACCTTGTCTCCATGTGTTTCTAAGAGCAATACAAAGACAGACCAAGTTTATGGTGTACAGGACCATCCAGGAAGTCATTAAATGGATTACATGGTGTAGTGACAATCCCGTTGTAGTCTGTGGTTTGGGATTCAACCGCTACGCCACACACTGTGCTGCCCAAGTCTTACAAACGGCTATGCTCTCCCAGGGCAGTGGTTTCAGCCAGGAATCCATATTCCCTGTTCCGGACTAGAGCAATGCTGTCGTTTTCCAGGATTCATCTGTCTCAATATGGAAATGAGGCTGGCCAAACCCTGAATCAAAAATGGTGGTGGACATGACAAGATGGAAATGTTGGTTTGCAAATCAACAAACTGTATTAGGGTTACAGTCCACTGAAGAGCATACTGGAGATAGCATACCATCTTTATCTATATAGGTCTATATACAGTGTATTGTGAATTGCCTATGCAAAGAGCAAACAATTATATGAACAACTAGGTTCGTTCAAAAGCTCATTAGCTAGCTGTATGTCTAGTCTAGCCTATATGTGTCAATTACCGTATTTAAGAAAGTTTAACAACAGGAACAGCTTCATTAAACATACTTCATGAACATGGACGAGGATGGACCCTGTAGCAAGTCCGTATAGTGTTGTAGTCTACAAAATTATTATTATTGTCATTATTTATTATTATTATTATTATTTCATAAAATTGTCTTATGTTCATATTTTCATTTAGTTTTATTGACTGTCTACCCATTGCAAATCAAACAAGTAGGCCTAAGGTG
The DNA here is from genome assembly GCF_963514075.1 of Conger conger. Classification (NCBI taxonomy): domain Eukaryota; kingdom Metazoa; phylum Chordata; class Actinopteri; order Anguilliformes; family Congridae; genus Conger; species Conger conger. The sequence continues at coordinate 15,984,897 of NC_083776.1, forward strand.
TGAAAAATTGCTTCTTCTTTGAATAATGGCTGACTCCTGCTCAAAAGAGAATGAGACTATAGCCTATTGTTTATTTTTTATTATTACTATAGAAATGTTGTATTTTGCACGGACCTAAAATCGAACAAGTTCGTGCTCTCATTCCCAGCTTCTCCTCTCCAAACCGCGTAACTTTGAAAGCAGGTGCGGGAGCCGGGAGGCGGCGTAGCAGCGGCCTGGAGAGAGCTGTCAGGTGTTTGGCATTTTATGCAGCTAATTGTGTTTCAATTTCCTTCCCACCGTCTCTCCCGCATGCGTTTTCCGAAAGAGTGCGGAAAATGCAAAGCAGATCACCCAGGAAAGAATAAATTGTTAATGAATAATCATCCGTTGGAAGCCAATTTAATTATCTTCAAAGGCATTTTCAGGGACGAACTGAAGTATTAGCACAGTGCCTTACCGTAGACTAATCATACCCTCTTAGCTCGTCAATTATTTTCCATTACAAGGGACTGGTGCTGGTGTTTTGCCTGCTCAATTTATTGGTAATGGAAGGCTTCATGCCGGAGAGTGTTAATTGGAATGTGCTAGAATCGTAGGGCTGAGGGTTATGTTTATAGCATCTTCATTAGCACATAGCGTTACGCCTATGTGGATAGGGGCGCTGCACGCGCTTGTTCTGACGCTTTTCGCCGTCACTCTTTCTTTTGTTCGAGGAACGCAGCACGTTGAGTGAAAAAATATGCATATTTTTCTAAAGCATCTGCACGCGCTGTCTTTCGTGGAACACTGCCGCACACTGGGCTCATCAATTAATTTCTTCAGCCATTAATTCAGTTCACGTCTTGTTATGAATATTGCCGATTTAATGTACAGGGGAGCGATCGCTTTTTCGCCATCCTGAGAGATCGTTTAGACTAATGAGACAAATAGGACCAGCAGTAGCGGATTCCAGGGCATTTAGATTGACTTATTTTACAGCTGATATCATCTAAAAGTGAGCCATTTGTCATTTTTTTTAGTAGGTTAGAAAATCTGGCTTGGCTACTTATTTGTTGTTCAGGTTAGATAGCATAATAACATGTGGCAACTTATGGAGACAAAAGATAATTAGACCCTTTTGTTTTTCCTTTTTCAGCAAAGCTGGGTCACTGCAATTTACAAAAATAAAACCAATTTTGTTCACTGTTTGTACTGGGCATTCTATTGACAAAGAAAAAAGGAATGTATCAGACAAATGTTTTCAATTTGCTTGACAAAGGGCACAGGGCACGTTCCAACACTCTGTGCAAGTCTCTGTCGTCCATATGAATGGACTCATTAAACTTTCATATAAACCCGTTTCAGCTCAAAATCTGTTTGGTTTTGTCCCAAACTGTTCACCCAACCCCCCCCCCCCCCCCCCCCCTCCCACTTGTCCCAAGCTTCACATGGAATTGATAGATCCCGTTTAAATGTAGTCAGGTCACACAGAAACGTTTGGTAGTTTTTTTTAAAGACTACCCTTCACCAACCCTGCTTTTTCATTAAGGTTGCTAATTTGGATGTCCTCCAAACGGCCTCCCCCATCTCTGCTAATTACACTGGCGTCTTCAGACGCTGGCTGCACAGTTACACCGCCTCCTTATGCTGCTCTAAGGAGCTCATGCAGGTCAGAAGGCCACAGGGCCATTTCATCACATCAAGAGCCTGATCTGCATATTTAATGTTTTAATTGTAATAATGAACACTGCTGTTGCTTGTGTGCAGCCACTAATTATGCCGCATCTCAGCAAATTGCATGCCACCTTATTATTTCCACTTTTTCAGGCCTGGTCGAGTTAGTGGGAAATTTAGGCTTGTTGGGGGGAGAGGTTGGAAATGGAGGCTTGTTGGGGGGACAGGTGGGAAATGGAGGTTCGTGGAGGGGAGATGATGGGAAATGGAGGATAGTGGAGGGAAGAGATGGGAAATGGAGGCTTGTGGAGGGGAGATGATGGGAAACGGAGGCTTGTTGGGGGGAGAGGTTGGAAATGGAGGCTTGTTGGGGGGACAGGTGGGAAGTGGAGGCTCGTGCAGGGGAGAGGTGTTAAAGTGCTTCCAGTGAGGTCTGGGGCCACTGCCTGACTGACACTTCCTACACCACTGCAGAGTGCGTTTTTCCCCCGAACGCCTTCCGGTCAGCTTTCGCCGTGATGCGTCTGTTGCACTGCCCAGCTGTCTCCTGCGTTTCCTCAGCTTCCTGCAGGAAGCGGGTCACATCCCAGACTGTTCTGCAAGGTGAGCCGGCCTCGCGGCAAGCTTAACGCAGAGAGACAGGAGCCCAGGAAGAGTCCAAGTTTCAGCTCACAGCCTGAATCCCTGTTTCAGCTCAGTGCTTAGGCTCACAGCCTGAATGCCACTTTCAGCTCAGTGCTTCAGCTCACAGCCTGAATGCCACTTTCAGCTCAATGCTTCAGCTCACAGTGTGAATCCCAGTTTCAGCTCAGTGCTTCAGCTCACAGCCTGAATCCCAGTTTCGCCTTAATGCCTCAGCTTCAGCATTAGCACTCATGCTACCTAAATCTGATGGGCTTGCAGGGAAAAGGCCCCTGCAGTGAGTCTGTCTCTGATTTCAGATGGAAGATGAGGAGACAGTTTCTCTGAGTGTGATTAACAGTGCAGTGCCCTCATAAATGTCTCTTATGATCATCTTTTGGGTGATTTCCGTCAAACAGCCACTTTCTCAGAAGGCACCATCACTAATGTTTCTCTGAATGATCCAGCCTATTAAACAGTCCAGTTTCTTCTCACTAGTAATGTTTTTAGACACCAATCAACTGTGACCAGTACCTCTTCCATCACATATCCTTGAAAGACGTGGGCCCGTTAACTGCATGCTTGCTTTATGTACAGAGCCTCTTAAGTGGCAGGGATACTCTAGAGATTACAAAGAGACAACTACGACGTTGAGGAAATCTCCACCAAAGTAATGTTTGGGGTCAGTCGATGACCACTGAGATAAGCACACTCGTTCCTTTGTAGTGATGCCACCATATGGTTCTGGGGAAGTGTTTTGTCATAGAGACGCAAAAGAATATCTAGTACAGACAGCAGTCAACATTTTTACTCTGGATCCCACTGAACACACACACTGCGAAATGCCTTGTGTGTGTTTGGCTATAATATAAGTGTGAGTTCTGCTGAATTAACTGCGCTTTTAACTCAAATCTAGCCTATTAAATAGAGCTGCAAATATGTAGCTCATTAACATGCAAATGGTGTCGTATGAGTAGATAAGTTAATTGCAACTCATTTGCATAATTAATGAACGCCCAGATGAATAATGTTTCGCCGCATTTGTGCCATGCTGTTTTGAAATAAATTATGAAAGAGTTGTCAGGCCAAGGGCGTAGTGCTAAATTCCCTCAGCATTGTGCCAAAATTAATACACAGGTGCGAGCTGGAGCATATCTACACTATTATTTATTAGCCAATCATATGCAAGATGTAATATTTCCGCAGTGTTGTTTATTAGCCAATCAGATCGTCTCACCTGCTTTTCAGCTACAGCTCAGACAATTCTGAGATTGTGTGCGTGGTAGCACTCGCTCAATGCATTTCACAGGGTCAAATGTTTATCCAGACATGAACTCCGACATGAGCACTTAAAATATGAGATTCAACCTTTTTTCTAATACCTCAGACGATCTGGGTCCCACAGAAGGTCTTATTGAGCCTGTTTTTCATTTTTTGATGATTCTTGTGTGGGCAGTCAGTACCAGTGGGAACTTTTTCGCCAGTACATTCTTGCTGTTTAATATATAAACCAGAGTCCAGTCTGGTGGTGACAATAACACCTGACTGAAAGGAACTAGATCTGGAATTTTGCAGGAGTTGAGGGACACCTTTCAAATTATTTTTTGGTGAGGAGGATTCTCCCTGTGGGCAAAGGCAACGGTCACGGATAATTTCATGATTCACATGCATTCCATACTGTACCCTCCACTATCTCATCCCCAAACATTAGCCTTCTCCCCATCTAAGTGTCATTTGATTTGAAAAAATAAAGAAAATATAGAAATTGACCCACTATAGTTTTTGTAAAAAAAAGAAAGAATAGGATTTGTATATAAGGTGCACTGAATAATGGACAGAGATGCATTTACAGTTAAGGATTTAGTAAATCTGCTAATGCCCATTGATTTATGCTCCTGCCATTCTTAATCTTCAGTCCATTGTAACAGCTGGACATGTATTAAACTAATTCCGGCACCTTCCTCAAGCGTACAATGGCCTTACACTCGAACTTGTAGTTCTAGACAAATCTAGTTCTTTCTGTAAGAATTTTCATCTTAATGCACCCCACTAACTAACTACTCTATCAAATAGGAAAAGCAAAACAAAGCAAAATAAGTCTTAACAATGGCATTATATAAATTGAATGAGACTCTGAAATTGAATTTAATATATCCTCATAAAGTCAACTTGTAATGTATTATGCCTGACTCTAATCTTTGGTGTACTGTCACACTGGAGTTGAATTAATTTAATCCAATTTCATTAACCTGCATACATTTCTATTTCAACTGATGTTTCTTTTTAATCTGTATTATGTTTACCCCCAGAACAGTATTTGAGTGTACAGTATGTGACCAGCATGCAGATATTTATTTATATTCTATTTAGAGAGAACTCAAGTGAGGCATCTCAAGCGGCCCTTTCGGCTGTTCCCGTGTGTTTTGATTTGAAAAGTGTTTGTTTTATTTTGAATCCTTCTTTAAATAAATCTCATAGTTTGTGGCGAAAGGCACATAAAGGCCTCCAAGTCAGCGAGCAGTTTGGGGTTTAAACACATGGAGCTAGCTCTGTATCAGAATGCACAGGATCACGTATTTGACATTTCTGGACGTAAGTGAGTTAGGTATAATTTCTCAACATTTCTGGACATAATTCTCATGAATTCTCATTTCTTGTTTCCTGAGAAATACTCGGGTGCTAGAACGTTCCTGGTAACCGAGTGCTGGAAGATTTCCACCCAGAGTGGGGCAGGGGGTGTGGTGAGGTTGGAGGGGGGTGGGGGGGGGGGGGGAGTGAGGGGGCAGGGTGTGCAGGGGACAGGAAATGGGAGATGAAAGACGGTACATGGAAGACAGGAAGTGGAAGATGATATGGAAGGTTCTGGCAGGCCTGGTTCCCACTCTTCTCTTCTCTGCAGCGGTCACAGAATGCAGGGGGTTATAGTGCGGCACGTCTGCCTGGTGAGGGCATCCAGCTGTGTCTTACACTGGAGCATCACATTCCTGGGGGAAATGAAGCTATAAGCATGAGTAGCACATACAGCTGAATGCTAAAGTATTGGGAGAGTGACTGTTCTTGTTATGCCTCTGTATTCCAGCATATTGGATTTGAACTAAAATAATGAATATTTAAGTACAGACTGCCAGCTTTAACTTGAGGGTGTTTCCATCAATTTTGTATTATCTCTGTTGGAATTACAGCCCTTGTTATTACATTACATTACATTACAGTCACCCCTCCCCTCATTTTATGGGGGCAAAAGTAATGGGACAATCTATGATGATATTAATACTTAGTTGCAAATCCTTCAAATTTGTTCACTGCCGGAAATTCTGCGAAACAAAGACATCAACAGATTGGCTATCTTCCCCGGTGGTGCTCTGCCAGGCTTGTACTGCAGCCATCCTCAGTTCCTGTTTGTTTCTGAGGCAGTTGGCGTTCAGTCTTGCCTTCAGGAAGTGAAATGCATCTTCAACTGCATTCAAGATGGATGCTTCAGCAGTATGTTTGGTGCAAGATTAAGCATCCTCCAATTCGTTTTTGGCATGTGGTTGGATCTGGGATCTGAGAGGATGTTTTTGTACACTTCAGAATTCATTCTTCACCTGATCTACGAAGACAAGTGAGCCCATTCCAATAGCAGCCACACATGCCCAAGCTATGACACTACCTCCCCCGTGTTTCACAGATAAGGTGGTATGCTCTGGATCATTACATTACATTACATTATTGGCATTTGGCAGACGTTCTTATCCAGAGCGACGTACAACAAAGTGCATACCCATAACCAGGGATAAGTTCGCTGAAAGACCCTAGAGGTAAGTACAATTTCAACTGCTACCTGTACAACAAAGAAAAGGACAAGGGCCTTTTTTTTTTTTTTTTTTTTTTTTTTTTTTTTTGAACAAACAAACAAACAAACAAACAGAGCAAAAGTCACCAAAGTTAACTATCCAAACACTGCTTACCTAGCCAACTAAAAATACAGATACAATCGGATCATCAGCACTTCCTTAGTTTCTCCATCACTTTGATACTGGTTAATACTCATCTCATCTGTACATGGCTTGGTTCCAGAGCTCTAGTTTTTACATACTGTTTTTTTCATAAAACTCGAATCCCAGCCATTCTACTCCTGATGCATACCAATGGATTCCCTCTTGTGCCAAACCTTCTGAGGTTATGCTGGTGTAGTCTTCTCTTCATGGTAGTCTTTGACACATCTATGTCTATAACATGGAGAATGTTCTTAATCTGTTGAAAAGGGGTTCTTTTGAAAGTATTGAACGTATTACTTGGTCATCCATTACAGTGGTCATCTGTGGTCTACCAGGTTGTTTGCTATTGCTCTACCAGTGTGGTCTTGCTTCCTAACAATGCATCAAAACATTATTTTGACACAGCCAATTTTTTCAGATTTTCCAGCTTCATGATGGTTTGCTTTATTGGCCTTTTCCTGGTCGTCACATTGACAGACAACAGACTCTAAATGCAAATGCCACACCTAGAATCAACTCACCCTTTGTTAGCTTTTCTGTGCATTAACTAATGATGCAAAGACACACAGCTGGCCAAGAAACAACTGAGCAGCCAATTGTCCCATTACCTTAGCTCCCCTGAAATGGGGAGACAATGTATAAAGAGGGCTGCAATCCCTACAAGGTTCATCCAATACTGATGGAAATACCAAACCAAAGCACATAGTCTGCGCTTTAACATCGTATTGAAATACTGTATTACATCCATGTCATAAGTCATGAACAGGATATTAATTTTTTTTACATGCATTTGTTTGTTCATGGCATGTCGGTATAAATAGTGCAAGCAGTGTCAGTATTTTCATTGCAATAGTTTCATAGCTAAATTTAAAATGTATTTCTGCACTTTAACCTCATATTCGTTTTGACAAATCAAATGTGTTGGATTACAGAGCAAAATTAACAGAATTTGTGTCGCTGTCCCAATGCTTTTGCACTTAACTGTATGGTTTCAGGGCTTATTCGTCTGTTAGTCTTCCTCTCTCTCCTTTGTCTTCCCGCATTCTCTCTCTCTCACTCTCTCTCTCTCTCTCTCTCTCTCTCACTGCCCTCCTCCCTATCTCTCGCTGTGGTATGGTATTATAGCCCACAGTGTGGTTGATGTGGTTGTTATTAAGCAGGAACATCTGGTTACCAGCTTTGCTTTTTCTGATTCATTAACAGGGCTGCTGTAGCCAGAGGTGGTGATAGTGGAGGGTTCGGGATATGGGGGATTTCTGTGTGTGTCTGTGGGGGGGTTGCATGAGGTGAGGTTGCAGGAGTGTGGGCATATGGGGGGATGGGGGGGGGGTTACGGACCATGAATAAGTACTGCATGTATTCATACTGACATGCTTTGAACCATTCAGTAAAACTACCTATCAGAAAATCCGTTTATGATTTAAGCATAATTAATCAGAACTGCCAATGGGACTGCCAATGGGATCCTGCCCCACCCTGAGTGACAGTCCTATAAACTTCGCCCCCACCCTGAGTGACAGCCCCATAAACTCCACCCCCACCCTGAATGACTCTCATAAGGCCCTCCCTGTGTGACACTGTCATAAGCTCCGCCCCTTCTGCCCTTAGGGATGACTGAGGAACAGAAATGTGACTTGAAGGTTTTGGGATGAAATGAGCAGTGAAGTCTCCATATGCTGTTTTTTCCGCAGTAATTAGGACCCGTCACACACTGTTTCCCCCTCTCTCTCCGGCTGGAGGGGCCCAATCGGGGCGGGCGGAATGCGGGAGAGGGGCCCAATCAGGGCGGGCGGAATGTGTGAGGGGCCCAATCGGATCGGGCGGAGTATGTGCAGCCTGGCCGGGAGGAATGGCAGGAGCAGACCCTGCTGTGATGTTGTCCAGGTCAGCTCCCCGGGTCCCACTCCCTGTCCCCGCGGTTGGACGGTTGTACGTCTCTCTCTCTCCGAGCTGTCAGTGTGTTTGGGATCAGCTCCCTGGCCACATGCCTGCTGTGACCTTTGACCTCTCAGGTATTCGGCCGTTGCGCTCTGACTCTGACCACGGCGGCCCTCTGCTGTAGCGGTAAACTCTGCTGCTCTGGCTCAGTGGGGCTCTGACAGGGTACCCTACCACTAACACACAACCTACAGCAAATGTGCTGTTACTAATTAATGGATGACAATGGGAAAACACACACACATACACGTGCAAACACACACACACACACACACACACACACACACACACACACATGCACACATGCATACTCTTGTGCATGCACACACATGCACACTCGTGTGCACACATATACACACATGCACACTCGTATTCACATACACACGCACATGCACGCACAGACACAAACACACACGCACTCATCCACACATATACACAGACACACTCGCACGCACACATGCACACATGCATACACATACACGCTCGCGTGCACACACACACACACACACAAACACGTGCACGCTCACACAAACATGCGCACACACACAATTTATTACACTGAGGAGACTGTCAGTCATCTCCATGGCGACCTCGGGGAAGTGCAGAGATGCGTGGTGCTGGCTGATGTGATCCACGTGTGCTCATTAAACATGTACATCTTTCCCACGCTTCCCGTTTCCTTATGAGTCCCACTCACACCGCAACCAATGCTACAGAGTCTGCCAACATCCTTACACCTGGAGCAACATTAATCCAGGTCACATTTCCCCTCCTTTTTATACCCTGTTTTAAACTGCTTGTAATGGGTGTAGTGTGCAGGAGTCTGTATTATGGAGCAGGTGTCTCAGTATAAATATCAGCTGTATGCAGCATTGTAACGCTGCGTTATGGTTGATTAGTGGGGGATGTAACGCATGAATTTCTGTGATGTGCGCTGGTTCTTCATGGAACGATCCTCTGGGTGACGAGCCTGGCAGCGTGCTGATTGGCTGAGGCGCAGGAGGGGGCGGTCCCTGGATGTGACACAGCTGTTGGAGGACTCGGTGTTGGTATCTGCGGTATACCCATGTGTGAAGCACAATGGATGGATGCTATTCCTCAGGAGAGCACCGCGTATGTCTACATTAGGCCCACGCATTAATCACGGCCTTGAATGGCGGGTGAGCCGTCTGAAATGGCGCAGGTACGCTGGGACGGTGGTGCCCATCTGCAACAGCTGAGCTTAACTGGCTCACAGCCTATCACACGCACGGGGGGAGTGAGGACATATGCCCTCCCCATACAGCCCCCAACGAAGGCCTGTCAAACGTCTCCACTGCAGCGGATTGGGATCAGCGGAATTCCACGGAGAAGATGGAGGTGTGTTGGGCCCCCACTTACCTGCTCGCCATGGTTACCCCAGAACACAGCTGAGCTGATTTCATTTGTTTTTTAACTGTTCACTGCTATCTCTAGTCATTTTTTCTTACATTTAAAGGTACAATAGGTAAGATTTTTGTGTTAAACCATTGCTACAAGACAATTGCAAATCCCTTCCTATCATTGAAAAGGGCTCACTGACATGTTGACTCACCCTCTGCCTGTGCTTACTGTCCTAAAATTAGGTCCAAACGGATTTTAATCAACAAAGCCGCCTTTTTCCATGTCTCCGTGGGTACTGATAACATTACTCTATCAATACTCCTTTAGCAAGGGATCTTGGTGTTATCTTCGACTCCACCCTTTCATTTAAAGCTCACATAAATCAAGTAATAAAACTGTCATTCTTCCACCTCCGTAACATGCCCATATGTGCTCATTTCTATCCCTCTCTGATGCAGAGAAGCTAGTCAATGCTTTTATTACATCACTCCTTGCAAGACTGTTGCAACTCTCTGCTGATAGGTCTCCTCTAACTCACAGTCTCATCTCCAAATGGTTCACAACCCTGCCTAGAGAGCTCTTTTCCACACAAATGCAAGTGAGCACATATCCCCTGTACTGAAAAACCGCCACTGGCTTCAATTCTCATCAAGGATAGAGGTTAAGGTCATTTTACTGACCTACAGGCTCTATCTGGTCTTGCACCCCATCACCTCACTGAGCTCCTGAACCCCTACACTCCGGTCCACCTCTTCACTCCTCTGGTTCTGGTACACTTGCTGTATCCCCCACATATCACACAAAGCATGTTCTTTCTCTGGTCATTGGGGTTATTATGCTCCCTTCAGGTTCCTTGTAACCATTGTTTTTATTGCTTGTCCCATTTTTATTATTTATGATGGTTCTTGTGTTGTTTGAATTCATTTAATTAATTGTTATTATTATTAAGTGTATATACAGATTTTTCTAAATTGGAGAGAAAGACCATTTTGAGCATTGATAATTCATAATTATGAATTTCCTGAATTGAATAACTGTTGTGCTTTAAATGGTACTTTCTTAGCATTTATATTTCAAATATTTAGTTTTTGCAGTAAAAGCCATTATTTTCAATCTGATCAGTAGTAATTTATTTGTGCATTAATCACTTTGATTTTAGCAAATGGATAAAATTGTATATTTTGTATTTAATATTAATTTTCATTATGTTGATTTTTTTTTAAATTGTGAACCTTTTTTTCAACTTTTATCTCCTTTTCTGCTTTGGGTATTGTGTTTGGTAATATATCCTTTTGTCACTGGGGATGAAAACATATTCTGCATTATTCATTATTGATCTGTCCCTTAAAATAGAAGAGAAAATTCTGTTTGCCGTTTCATCCCGTTCCCTCCGGCATCAGTCTGTTTTTAAATAATCTTCTCTTGTTTCCGTGGTTATGGAAAGAGTTCCATATTGCTGCATTGACACATGCCCTTGGATACAATTGGCTGCATTTTAACAGGGGCCGTATTGATTTAGCAGCCCCGAGGGCCTGGGTGTTTGTACAAATTGGGCTCTATGCTCCTGATTTAGCCTGTAGCTTTCTCCTGTGGCTTTCACTTGAGCACAACTCCTGTAGTGTGCTCTGGCTGTCATGATAAACTGTTTTGGGCTGCCTCGGGCGGATCGGTCCCGGTGTTCTCTCGTATGGTCCTCCCAGTGCAGAGTGCCCCCCCACCTGCTCTGTCGCAATGCTGCGACTTTGGAGAGGAAACCGAGTGCTCCAGCTGTGATATCCCGCAGAGAGCTGGTCTCCCCTGAAACAGGAGTGGAGCCCTCTGCCCCTGTCAACCAGCCTAAAATTATAACCCTCACCTCAGAGCTCAGAGAAGCAGAGTGTTGTACACAGGGGACAGCACACCCCCACCCTCACCGTAACCCCCCAACCCACCATAGCCAGGTGTTGCACAACACACCCAACAGCCTTTAAGAGCGCAATTGACTCCTGATTCTCGTTCAAAATGCAGGGACATCTCCAAAAAGATATTTGGCCACTATAATTAGCATTGGTGCTGCGATAATCACATCGCATTTGCTTTTCTTTGCACGTGCAGTGATCAGTGTTTATTTTCTCCTTTCTGTAGTGTAATTGATGTTGATTAGCAGGGCAATCTTCATTAAAATCGCCATACCAATTACAGTATTCCTCTATTCACCATGGAGGGCTTCCATAGACCAAATGGTCAGAGAGCCCTCTCGGTGTGTTATCTTTTTCAGAGTACTCCTTAGCTTTATTTAAATTTTTCTAATCTCAAAGACTTCCTCACCCAAGACTTTTATGAAAGGCCCATGTTGCTTGACCTCAAAAGGAGAGCCGAAGGCTTGATCGCTGGGTGGGTGCAGTTCTCTTTAAATATTAGTGAATAAATACCCGCTCACGACTATAAGAACATGCCTGACTCGTAAAGCGATGTTTTAATTCTGAGGCCGCCTTTAATTACATTTCTTCATCGGCGGAGTGAAGAAGTGCAGAAACCGTTGCATGCTGGGAGGGAGAGCCAGTTCCTATCTCACTGCTTAACCGCATCCTGTGGCACGCTGGGCTCCGAGGTTAAGCTAATTACCTCCCGTATCTCCAGAAAAATGACGACCTGATTATGTTCCACCCCCTGCTGCATCTCCTACTTCGGATTTATTCAGATTCCTGGTCACTGTGAGCTCCCTACAGGGAGGTACCGTAGCCAGCGTAGCGAGCGGGTATGTTTTTTTTATGATGGCGCTAAAACAACACAGCGCTGGCAGCAAATCAAGTGCCTTCTCAGAATTCTACTTTTAACCTTAACGGGCAGTCGAGTTGTAAAAGTAAAAATTTTGTGGGAATTGAATTGTAGCCAGTGTTTCTCCCAGGAACAGCAAAGAGGCTGGGATCTAGGAACATTCCCACTGCTGTGAACTTACAGCAGACCCTTTCACTCTCACCGCTAAGAATGAGGTAGCCAGAACAGCTGCTGGAAGGATGCAGAAATGGGAATCACTGTTTAGAAAAGACTGAGGAGTTTGGAATATGCATATTATATGAACAGGAACGACGTGGAGGGGTTTAAGAAGGTTTGGGGTTGGATGCCATGGGGGTGGATGGTTTGACAATTTTGTTTTGAAATGTTTAGTTTTGTGCAAAGTGCGGTTTTATGTGTTCATTTTTTGTTCATATTTTTGGTTTTTCTTTTTTTTTCTTTTTCCCTTCCTTATGCTTGATTGGGCCAGGCTGAGTGTGTGAGAGATCATGTGATCAAAGTGTCAGGCTAAGGGGATGAAGGGGTTTGGCCTCCTTTCTTTTTTTTGGCCTATTTTTAGGTATTTGTAATAATTTGTTTTTCATTAAAGAATGAAGTTGTCACAACAGCTAGGTGTTGAAGGTATGAAGAAACAAGATATGAAGAAACGAGAATCACAGTTTACACGGAAACACAGCTTGGCTCCACTATGATTTTAATCGTTTAATACTGAGAAGGTTCCTGTACGCAGTGACGTATGTCTCTGAAACGCGGCCTCTGTTTTCTGTTGAGACAGAAGTGAGCTCGGGAGCCGTGATGGATGGAGGCTGCAGAAACACATTCCCCGAGCGGGGCGGAGAGTGTTGTGTGCTGGCAGAGATTCGGGACTCTCCGTGACCCCCGGGCCGGGCCGTGGGACCGGGGAAAGTGCAGTGTTTGGGAAATCGGGACGGGGGACGGGGCACTGAGAGAGAGGCCACCGCCTGGGGGAAAACCGATCCCCCGAAAAAAGCCATGAATCAGCCGGATTCTTCGGGGCTCAGAAGGGCTGCTTCTGTTTGCTTTTCATTAAGCATTAATTATGTTCAGTGTCACAGCGATGGAGGCCAGGGAGGAACCTGTAGAGGTGAAGCTCAGACTGTAGAGATCAGGCTGTAGGGCCCGGGCTGTAGAGATCAGACTGTAGAATTCAGACTGTAGGGCTCAGACTGTAGAGATCAGACTGTAGAATTCAGACTGTAGGGCTCAGACTGTAGAGATCAGACTGTAGGGCTCAGGCTGTAGGGCTCAGACTGTAGAATTCAGACTGTAGGGCTCAGACTGTAGAGATCAGACTGTAGAATTCAGACTGTAGGGCTCAGACTGTAGAGATCAGACTGTAGGGCTCAGGCTGTAGAGATCAGACTGTAGAATTCAGACTGTAGGGCTCAGACTGTAGAGATCAGACTGTAGAATTCAGACTGTAGGGCTCAGACTGTAGAGATCAGACTGTAGGGCTCAGGCTGTAGGGCTCAGACTGTAGAATTCAGACTGTAGGGCTCAGACTGTAGAGGTAGGGATCAGACTGTAGAGATCAGACTGTAGGGCTCAGGCTGTAGAGGTCAGACTGTAGAGATCAGACTGTAGAATTCAGACTGTAGGGCTCAGGCTGTAGAGATCAGACTGTAGGGCTCAGGCTGTAGAGATCAGACTGTAGAGATCAGACGGTAGGGCTCAGGCTGTAGAGATCAGACTGTAGAGATCAGACTGTAGGGTTCAGGCTGTAGAGATCAGACTGTAGAGATCAGACTGTAGGGCTCAGACTGTAGAGGTAGGGATCAGACTGTGGAGGTAAATGGTAGGGCTCTGGCTCTGGTCTACCAGTAGGGCTCTGGCTTCAGGACGGCTTGTTAATGGGATGTTCCTGAGCCCACACGTGTGTGTGTGTGTGTGTGTGTGTGTGTGTGTGTGTGTGTGTGTGTGTGTCAAACGGGATCCCGGTCTCTGTTTCCCTCTGCACGTGAGTGCGCGAATACAGAGCACAGTAATCCAGTTCCTCTTCCCCCTCCATAGACCCCACAGGCAGTTTGGCAAAATTGCTCAATTACATTCAATTTAAGGAGAGATACAGCAAGACACTGTTTATTTGAGCTCTGACATTTCCTCAGGATGAAAAGCACACAGAATCCCTAACAAACTTAAATTACCTGGAATTTAATCCAGTCCTTATGGGCTGGCCTGGCTTGCCATGCTGGGTCACATAGCTGTATAACTGAGAAAAGCAGGCTTGTTTCACAATGGCTAAAAACCATCATTCGCAGTCAGTATATTATGGGAATAAAACCATTTGGATGCTGTGAACTGTAGTTTAGAACAGCCACTTACATGTAGTTTATTTGACAAATGTAATTATGTGTGTTTTGCATGATTGGAATAGATGCTTGGTTGATGGTGGAAATGAGCCTGTACAATTCTGACGCGTGAATGCATTGGCATGCATCGTTAGCAGAAATGTGGATTTATCATAGGTCAAGTAATAGCGACCCAACGCACAGCACGTGCCGTGCTGGGCCAAGTGCCTCTTGGTCCAGCCCTTTGAGAAAACCAATTATACTCACTCCAAAAGAAACCTTCGCTAAAAGTGCGAGACCACCGCTGCGCCGTTTGTTTTCTTAGTGGGAATACCCAACGCTGCCGGGCATTATTGAGACGTAAAGTCTTTGAAGGATGCATTACATTACATTACATTATGAATCCTAAATTATTTATGCGTCAAGAACCAGATCTACGTAGAAGACGTGAGCTATCTCTTGTTTTAGCTTTGTGCAACTGCAATAAAACTTATCTCGAAATTATAATTTAGACGGAATTGCAACGGATGACTCCATGACCTTTGTGTAACTTTTTACTAATTTGACTTTTTATTAAACATAGCCTAGTTAATATGCTTCCCAAAGCAAATTGAATTATTGGGAGTTTAAATCCATTTATTACGGTCAACTGAATGTATTTCCCCTTTTATTCGAAGTTACCGTTATCATATGAAATGATTATGCATATTACTACATGGAATTCGCACATTCTGTGTGCTCCTGGCCCAACTAAAATAAACAGTAGTCTGTAGAGCTCCATTCTACGCTTTGCGGTCTCAATTGTCAACGTTGAGCATAGGCTACAACAAATACGTTTGTAAAGTGATTTAGTGCGAAGCCAGCAAGGGGTTGGGCTGCTTAGTTTAATTCATTTTAACGGATGTCTTCATAGTTTTGCTTAACGAGTACAGCTCTAATTCACACTCCATAGTAGAAAATCACCGTAAACCATTGCAAAGCAATGCAAACCCAAACTTGTAATTGTAGATTGTTGCCAGTTTACTAATCGATAATCCAGAGGCTTCCTTGCTTTAGAACTTTAGAACTGGTGGCATTTCCCCAGTTCAAAGCTCCCCCCAATGGAGTTTCAGAAGTTTCATGTGACGAGCGGAGTCGGATGTGTGCTAGTGTACCATAGCGTAGCAGCGGCAAGAGCAACAGGAGGCGAACAGTTTGCGCTGCGGACCGGGACCGTTAGCTTTAAGTATAGGTGGCTAATGTGAATCATATCGAAAAAGACTTTAATTGTATTTATCTCTGACTCGTTTTATTGAAAACAGTTCTACTCATTTATTTAAAGGGTTGTTTTTTTTCAGGAACATGGAACGAAATAAGCCGGATAAAGTTCGTTGGCGCTTCGGCGTGCGCAAAGCAGTTTTCATGTACTTTTGCTGTTTCTTTAGTCACGCCGACTCTTACAATTTGGATGTAGACCATTCAATCCCGATCAGTGGTCCCAGTGGTTCTTTATTTGGATACTCAGTTTTACTTCACAAACATCGACAGCAGACGTGGTATGTATGCGTTAACACTAAACAACAATTGAGTGGAAATATGCGATATATTTTACAGTTGGCGGACTGATGTTATCCGTGTCCTGTGGCTTATTACAGGCGCAGCCTTCATAAAGCGCCCGTTTAATGGTTAAAATGCATTGAAATGCGGGACGAACCATGCAGCCCCGCCATCTGCAGAACAAAGTCCTATTTAGTGACAGACTTCTGAAAAGAGCAATTCAGTCTATTGATGTTTGTTTTGAATCCTTTTTTTGTATAGATGAATGAATTTGTGCTATAAAAAAAGTTTTTCCAGTTTATAGAATGTCACCTACTTACTTTTCAGTGTGTTTATTTGCATATGTTTATGTTATCGTATGAACGGCTGCCTGTAGTGCATTATTAATAACAGTTTTGTTGTTTTAGGCTGTTAGTGGGAGCCCCAGTTGCAAATTCAAGCTTTGACCAGTCGATCAGAAACCCCGGCGCAATTTACAAGTGCAAAATCACAGAACGGACGGAGTGTGAGCAGATGCAAATAGGTTAGTATCACACGTCGCTTTTACAGTGTAATATAATTACTGACCTGAGTTTGCTTTGTTCGTTTTGGGGTGTCCTTGGCCCTACCGTGGTAAACGCCTGAGAAACTGTTTTTGTCCGAACAGGGACGACATAAAATTATATGATTGAATATATGTATGTGTACACCATCAGCTTTTTAGTTTAAAAGTTTAATTAGCTTTTTAGCCTAATTGGCAGGGTCGAAGTACATGTAAACATATAATTTAATTACGCTTAATGCAGAAGCGTACACGTGCCCGCAACTCTGGTGTTGCTTCTACAATTGTGGTCGCATGATTTTTGTTCCTTCTTAAAATCATATGCTGGGCTGGCCGCTTGAAGTCGATCGCTGATTTCCCCAAAACTTCATTACCATAAAGTTATACTTAAAATCATAGTCGTCGCACGAATGAGTATTCAGTTAGGATCGATTCCGTGGTACTATGCTTATATGTGACCTTAGTGTAGGCTCAGTGTTGTGTGGCGTGGCTCTATAAGGCACAGGAGGCCTCTATGTTGCAGTATGTCATCGGGAAGAAGACAAGCGTGCATTGTGAATGTTGCATGTGCTGCATTTCCTCGCGGGGCACATTGTAAACTGCTTATACCCCCTAAACTGGGGCTGATTGTCTTCCCCGTTGTATTGCTAATAGCACAGCAACTTGCTATGGTTTTCAAGCGAACGTTATCACTCGCCGTTACCGTGGTAGGAGTACGTTGCATTACCACTGGTTGATAATTAGCTTTGAAAAAGCCAGACACTGAACGGCTGTTTATTCCCACTACAAGCTGCAGGCACGAAGCATGACATATGTGGCATGTGTATCCTCACCATGTTTTGTTGAAATTATATATACGTTCTTTTTATATATTTTCATTTGTATATGTCTCTTAAAGAGATTCTGTTGCATTAAAGGTGTGTCCAACAGAGGGTTATGCAGAACTTTTAAGAAGTAGGACGTTTATTCCTTGCTAGCAAGCATTATCATTTTGTAGCCTAAAGTTAAACTAACACCTAGCCTGCTCGTCAGCTATGGTAGAGTAGCTCTGATCATTAACAGAACCATATGTCTTTCGTACAGTACCTTAACTCCTATTCCCAGAGAGTATTTGACTTCTAAAGCTCGGCCAGTGTCATTCATCCTGCCTGCATTGTATGGGTAAAGATGTGGGGAGGTTTCTAAGGGGGCTTCCGCTCAATGAGCAGAATGTGGTATGATTGTGGGAAAAACAGGAACCACCTGGTCAAGGCCGTTCATTTTCACTCTTTCATTCTGCAACATAGACTACTGTACGTCCATTTCAGTTCAGCATTTACACACATAAACACACACGTGCACGCTTGCATGCTCGCAGGCACAGACACACACACTCCATTTCGGTTGTTCAGCATTTAGACCAGCGCGACTCAAGGCCCCGCCCTGTTGGCGTGTCACTAATTATTTTACCTGCTTGGTTCAGAAAAGTAAAGTGAGGTGGTGTAGCCCACGGTAATGGCAAATACCAGCAGGCACTGTGGCCCACAGGATATGGAGTTGAGTAGTGCTGATTTTGACTCTAAATATTCAAACTCAATCTCTCAATAATTAATCAAATTTGTGTTGTCAAGCTCAGTAGGTACAAAACCTGAAACACATCCTTGCAGTCATCTTGCTGCCTGCCCCTGGTATTATGCTATGGTGCAGTCCAGTACCTGGCTGCCTGCCCCTAGTGTAATGAGGCGACCCGTCCCATGGCAGTAATGCGCACTAACTGAGTAGCCGCACGTAACGTGCTAGCAGGTTGCTGGCAGCCAATTGGTCAGAACAGTTGCCGGGAAGGTGCAAAAGTGTGCGTGTGTGCAAGCGCACAAGGGTGTGATGGTGTCCAAAACAGCATGCTTGCTCACGATAGAATACATGAATTGAGTAAACTGGATGAGAATACCGTTAAGAAGGTGAAAAGTTTATCTGAATGTAGGGTTGATGGGACACGCATTTCCAGGGTTTCCAGGGTGGGAGTGCCGGAAACTTCCTCAAAATACTGTATGTACTCTCTTTTAACACTTTTGGTCCCAAGCCCAATATGAAGTGGCTCATCCCAAGGGTATTTGGCTTTGGTTGAGAAAGTAGAGAAAATTTAGTAGGGTTTTAATAGGGGCTCAAAACAATAGTATAGCAGTCATTCTGATTGGTTGAAAGGGTATAAGGTCAAGGCTGGATTTTACGGTAGTTACGCTTGGAGTACCATATGACTGCAGCCTGCGTCATATACTGCAGCCTGCGTCATATATTCCCCATTCTATTGTACAGTGGAAGTGTTGTAAGACACCTCTTCCTCTAAAATCTGTTGGGGTGCGATTGGATGGCTCCTCCTCTTCCTCTCTGTGGGGCCTCCTAAAAAGCATGGCTTGCTTCCTGAAAACACTGCACTAGGGCACTCATCAAAACCCTGGAAATATGTATATTAAAGTACCCTATGTTGAGAGAAAATTTACACTCATCCAGTGTATTCACGGTCTGCATTAGGGAGCACTAATATGAATAGGCAGTAGGCTACATATTTTGAGGACACACTGTGTCAGACAGTGTGTGTGTGTGTGTGTGTGCACTCATGGGTCCAAAAAGGATGTGCAGCTTGGTGATGTTATCCGGACATGCAATGACCTCATTGTAGCGAAAGCGGGGGACAGCAGAGCACTAAGACACAGGGCCCTGCTGATAGGCACACACCTGGGTTCCCTCAGCATTAGCACTTAGCACTTATACATTTCCTGTTTTCAGATAACATTAGAACTTAGCAGTTATTACATTACATTATTGGCATTTGGCAGACGCTCTTATCCAGAGCGACGTACAGTTGATTAGACTAAGCAGGAGACAATCCTCCCCTGGAGCAATTCAGGGTTAAGGGCCTTGCTCAAGGGCCCAACGGCTGTGCGGATCTTATTGTGGCTACACTGGGATTAGAACCACCGACCTTGTGTGTCCCAGTCATTTACCTTAACCACTATGCTACAGGCCGCCCTGTTATATAGAAGTTATATAGAAGTTATAATAGCTAAGTGCTATAAGTGTGTGCCCTGTGATAAGCATGTGCTGTGGTTTAAACATATGTACCATTGTAAGCGTGTGGCCCTGTCATAAGTGTGTGCCCTGCTGTAAGCGTGTGCCCTGTTATAAGCGTGTGTCCTGTTATACACGTTTGCCCTGTTGTAAGCGTGTGCCCTGTTATAAGCGTTTGCCCTGTTATAAGCGTTTGCCCTGTTATAAGCGTGTGCCCTGTTGTAAGCGTTTGCCCTGTTGTAAGCGTGAGCCCTGTTATAAGCGTGTGCCCTGTTGTAAGCGTGTGCCCTGTTATAAGCGTGTGCCCTGTTATAAGCATTTGCCCTGTTATAAGCGTGTGCCCTGTTATAAGCATTTGCCCTGTTGTAAGCGTGTGCCCTCTTGTTTGCATGTGCCCTGTTGTAAGCATGTGCACTGTTGAATGCGTGTGCCCTGTTATAAATATGTGCCCTGTTGTTAGCGTGTCCCCTGTTATAAATATGTGCCCTGTTGTTAGCGTGTCCCCTGTTGTATGCGTGTGCCCTGTTGTATGCGTGTGCCCTGTTGTAAGTGCGTGCCCCGTTATAAACATGTGCCCTGTTGTTAGCGTGTCCCCTGTTATAAGTGTGTGCCCTGTCATCTTTCAGGTATAAGGAGTAACCAGAGCTGTGGGAAAACATGCTTTGCCGAGATGGACAATCAGTGGCTGGGTGTCAGTCTGTCCCGACAGCCTAGCGATGGACTCATGCTGGTATGTATCCCTCTGGCTGACATTCAGTCATTACATTATAATATGTAAAGACCTGCTTACAGTAAGTACATTTGAAAAACATATTGTGAAGATGCCATCAGCACTCAGACCATGTCTTCATTTAATCACTTTTTGGCCCTTCACTTTATTATTTCAGTGTGGCATTTCTGAATGTCTGCATATTCTCCCTGGAGCGAGGCTCTGAGATAGTGTGTTTTGCATGATTTTTTGCAGGCTTGTGGACATCGTTGGAAAAATGTTTTCTACTCCAAAAAGGATAATCAGCATAAGTTACCACATGGTGTGTGCTATAAAGTGGAGGCTGATCTGATCCAGTCGACTCGACTGATTCCCTGTTACAGAGGTATGGTTCGATTTGATTTTTTGTTTATCCGTGTGTAAATTTATGCGTAATCGGAATCGAACTCACAAATTTCACAAGATTTATCAAACAGGTGTAGACGCAGTTTTTTTTGTTGCATTCTTTGTGTGTATGTTTATAAATTCCAATCAATGGTAAATTAAGTGCAAGGCAAAAAAAAAAATGTATTCAGTAGTGAAAGCAGTGGAATATTAGGGCTGAGTAGAACACAGCCTGGCGAGATATAGCTGTTGTTGTAAGTTCCGTCTCACGTACCATAGAACAGGTAAAACAAAAATGGTTTGTCATTAAACTGGGGCCAAACCAGAAAGTCCTAGCCCACAAACTATGCACATCAGCCCCAGGGGATGTTGTTGTTTCCCAATTGTCTACACTGGATGAACACATTAGCCAAATTATAGGATTACAGTCTCTGTCTGGAATTACCCTGGAGGATGACAGCCATATGACTTCTACGCTGTAGTTATAGCAAATATTGTTTACGTGTTTTATTACATTTATATTAAACTCTAATTAAGCATGAATGAATCTGGATTACCCAAATAAAGCAACACTTATTTGACTTATTAATTAAAATAATTTAGCCACTCTTTCATAAATGAAAATAACATATGAATGAATGGGATAAAAGCAGAAAACAAGCTTTACAACCATGTTTTTTATTTTGGTTTTTTTTACGTGCACAATACGAACTGTTTAGAGCACTTGGGAAATCCGTTTGGCTCCTACCAACAAACTGACTTGAGAAAACTTTGATACGTCCTACATTGTTTGTGTAAATGCATTTACAAATGATTGAATTCGTAAATTCGTTCAGCTCACGTTTGATAATTGAGGCCCTGTATGTGTGTATTAAATAATTCCTCTGCTACTTTCCCCCAGGCATGATGTGAATTATGAAATACTAAACTAGCCGTGTTTTTGGGTCAGCCTGGTGTCAGTGTCAGAAGGGCCTGGGATAGGGGCAGTTGTCACCTTTGAAAACAGACTTCTGTTATTTGAGTGGTGGCTGCTTATTTAATAAATGGACTGTCCAATGTTCCTGGTGTAAGGACTGAATGTTGTTCATGAAGAACTGCTGACTATGTGCTGATAACGAAGGCTGAATATTTACAAAGTATTAGCTTGATTTGTACAATCTGGAAAGATCTCAGACAGCTTGATTTTGAATTCAAGCCAAATGAACCTTTTAAGGGACGTTTACATTGAAAATACATCACTCAGCAATCTACAGTAGCCCTTTAAGATAAACACTTGCAGAGTGAATAATCGGTTTTAGCTTCCAACACTTTTCTAATATTTCTTCCCAAGCATTGCGTCTAACAGTTCATCTGGCACCTCACAAGTACACTCATCTAATGGACCCAATATGTGCTGCAGAGAAACATAATAGTCTTTTGATATTGTAATGCTGTTAAGTTAGATGATTGATACAATTTTAAATGTAAATTGTTTTATTTTTGGCTTGGCTCTTGAAAACAACATCCAGACACAATTCCTGGTCAAAAACAATACGACTACATTTTTATTTTGAGTTTACAAACTTTGTTATTTTTCCTTGCATAAATAAACTGAAACTAAATCGAATTGCAAAAAAATGTGACAATGCAGATGAATTATGGGTGCATTGCAAAACTTTGTTACCTGAGTGCAATAGTGTGAATAGTGAGAATTAAGGCTCAACAAATTGTTTCTGTATTGACCTCAATTATCGCAGTCATCATATTAATTAAAGTGTTTACGCTCTCTGAACTACCAATCAGCTAACAGGTCTATTAGATGATATGCTGGAAAATAAGATTATTTGAACAAAGGTAGTTTCCAATTTCATTGTTCATTGTGTTTTGTGTTCCGAAATTTCTCTGTTATCAATGGCAGAAAAAAGTATATTCTTTGGCCAACTACTTGGTTAGGAAGTCTGTATTTGGAATACTGTTACATCGTATTCCTAATTTTATAATTATCGGGTACTGGATAAATTGCTTTTATAGAACACACTCAAAATTAATTTGCCTCCATTTTGTTGACACAGATCATCAAAGGAAATTTGGTGAAGACTACGGGTCCTGCCAGGCTGGAATGTCAAATTTTCTGACAGAGGTACTTAAAGCCTTTTCTCTATGGGTTGGTACTGGTTCGCTGTTGTGCTGTTAAAAAAGCAGGGGTGTCAAACTCCTAGAGGGCTGCTTTCTCTGCTAGGTTTCCTTTCAGTCAGCAGCCATTTTAGGCCTTGGAAACAACGTGTGCAAACTGGCCAATCAGTGATTGTGTTAAATCGAGCACTAAACTGCAGGAAGAAATCAATAAGCAGCAGACCTGCAAGATGTGACTTCTATACCCCTGGCTGAAAGGACATTGTCACCAGTTTTGTTAAATGCATAATGTTGTTACTTATGCTTTTTAGAATAATATATTCCACATTTATCTTGATTAATCTTAATAAGCTTGTATATCAGACCTTTTTACAGTTCCGTCATCGTGGGCAAAATCATTCTTTGGCACAGTACCCCAATTCCCGTCAAACCAACATCTCATCAACATCGTAGACAAAGAATAACTGTGGGAACTTCAGTTTTGGTTGAAGTCTTTCTTTCATGTAGAAATGGCTGCATCTACAGTGGTCTTAACACTAATGCTCGTGTTTCACAGGACTTGATTGTGATGGGGGCTCCAGGTACCTCCTACTGGACCGGGTCGGTTTTGGTCTACAACACGTCCAGCAACATGCTGTCTGCCTACGTGGATGATGGCACCACTGTGGTCTATGGAAGCTATCTCGGTAACTTTGTTCAACCTCCATTTAACCGGCTGTGATAGTCCACTGTTTACTGACCCGTGTAAAGCAAAGAGGAATATAGTCTGCAGAACGGTTTCTAGCTCTTAGTCCAGTGTTTGTCATGGTTTTGTGTGGCCCTCACAGTGCGGCAAGTTCAGACGTGGCTGAGAGGTTGGCAAGGAAAATTAATGTGTGACAGACTCTTGATGGCCTGTTTGAACAGGAAGCTGATTGTCATGCGGGCACTGTTGCTCAAGGTTTGTGTGTGTGTGTGTGTGTGTGTGTGTGTGTGTGTGTAATAGCAATCTGTTCTCAAACCATAAAGAACACAATGTTTCCTCTGAAAAACATGAGACTGGGAAGGACATAATTCTGCCTTCTTCCTGAGCACATGCCTCCATGTCTGAAAGCCACGCATGTAAACAATGGCTTTAATCATGAGTCAGTCTGCTGGGCCTAGTTTAGCGGTGTGAGCGGTAATGACTACAATCGGCTCAATAACAGCAGCCTTTGTGTGTGAAGCATGTGAGGAGTGCATATGGGGCTCTGCCTGGGGCCTACCACTGTCGCTGTTGTTTTGGTCTCTGCAGGCGCTACCTGGGGCTAAACACTGTCAGTCTTGTTTTGGTCTTTGCAGGGTACTCTGTGCATTATGGGGCCTAACACCGTCAGTGTTGTTTTGGTCTCTGCAGGGCACTCTGTGTGCATGATGGGGTCTAACACCGTCAGTGTTGTTTTGGTCTCTGCAGGGCACTCTGTGTGCATGATGGGGTCTAACACCGTCAGTGTTGTTTTCTCTCTGCAGGGCACTCTGTGTGCATGATGGGGTCTAACACCGTCAGTGTTGTTTTCTCTCTGCAGGGTACTCTGTGAGTGCGGGCCAGTTCAGTCACCCGGGCAACACCGAGGTGGTGGGCGGGGCCCCCCAGCATGGGCAGACTGGTAAAGTAAGAGTTAATTCTGCTTCCTTTTCTCACTGTCCTAACAGCTCAAAGACACTGGCCTGGGATCAATCAACATCACCCATCTGCTTTGACTTGCAAATAAATGCGACTACATTAATAGGCTCTTAACCCTGGAGCAATGCCGGGTTAAGAGCCTTGCTCAAGGGGCCAACAGCTCTCAGGATCTTATCGTGGCTACACTGGGGCTTGAGCCACCAATCTTCCAGGTCCCAGTCATGTATCAGCTATTTTTTCCCTTAGTGAGTTAATGAACTGGTCCCTAAAGCTGAGATGAACAGAGAGTGAAAGGAAGGGGAAACGTGGACTGAACCCAGGCTGTCGTTGAGAAGGTTGTGGCTGACGGTTTGTGGCTTTGTGTTTTTGGTTGTCTGGAGCGGGGCGATATGGGGAAGGTGGGGACGCGGTATCTGTGGCAGCAGTCGGTTTAAGGAGTCGGGCGTTTCTAGAGGAGCCTGTTTCACACAGGGAGGCCTGGGGGCTTCATACACTGTTATTGCAAGATTGTGTGATACTGTACCACTGCGGTGGCCAGAGGGGATTGCCCTTCACAAAGCGAATATTCATCAGCATTGGCTGGCATGCAGGTCCTGAACATAACTCTGCGCTGGAGGAGTGGTCTCCGCGGGTTGCGTATTATCTTTAATTGGGAGAGAGTAACTTCTCCCCTGCGTCTTCTCCTGTGTGTGCGAACGCTAAGGGCGTGTGTGGCTTCAGTCGTTAACATTAACGGCTGTTTTTAAGTGGCACGAAAAGGATTTCATTACTGGACACGTGACCAGCGTTTGGCCTTCACATGGGCATTTCCCTAAAGGTACGCGGAGGTGCTGCGTACACTAAACTATGATCTGCAAACCTGTATTCCACTCATGATTAGTTTTCTGGCACCATAACTGAAGTGTTGGGGTAGATTAAATCTACTCCTCCACACCTCTCAGTCCCTGTTTATTAAAATGATCAATTTAAATATTATTTACTATGTATAATTTAATTCATTGTTTCCGCACATGTACCTCCATCGAATGACTTGATAAGCCTTTATGATGGTGTACAAGCTATACTGTAGGTCTGAATCAAACACAGTTGGATTTAGTTTGTATCACAAGAAAACGGTTTGGCACCTTCAATAGTTGATAACCGAACAAGCTAAGATGTCTGCCAAGAAAGAAAATACAATAAAATGATTTTCAAAATGAATTAAATTGCTGGTTGAATCGATGGCCTGTTGATCATAATAAGTTCATTCATATATGGTGTTTGAAGTGGATGAACTCTTTGAAGACCTGATAGTAATCAGCTGTGGTAACACTGTGGGAAATTTAGATCCTGTGCTGTTATTTTCTGTAGAGGAGGGTATTAGCCTGCTGCTGTTATATACAGAAATAATGACTGTTACATTAGCAGCCCCCAACTCCATTCAGGTGTGTTTTCGCCTCTGCTCGACCATGGCTAGCGATTGGTCATGGCTTGATTACTCCCAATGGCACAGTGGATTACTGTGTCACATAGGGACAATCAGAATCTCACACAGTAACATATCCTTCAGATCAAATTATGTATACCGTAAATCCTCAAATTGTGTCCGGGGTCTTTTATTTACTTGTGCACAAAGCACAGGCCTTTATTTGGGGCAGGCTTGTATTCTATTGTGAGACATGCGTTTCGTTTGGAGCAGCATACCGGTAGGCTATCAAAAGATTTTCGCTTTGGTTTGGGATTTAATTTACTTTTGGACTGTTTGATTCTATTGCTAAATGTTGGGACTGATGGGTACTGAAATCTGGGGGGTATTTGATGGTTCACTAGTTTTATGTAGTTGAAAGAGTGTCGGGATTTCCACCTGTCTGTTTATTGCGCGCCAAGGAAGCTGCTTTCATTCATTCATTGAACGTGCGCTGTGCTGTAAATACATGGAAACCTTATTGCGTAGCCAAGTGGCCTAAATTGAGTTCATTTTTTTTTTTTCCTGATTTACTTTTTATTAAATGCGTAGGCTGGAATGCCTTGCGGCAACAATTGTTTTTAAATATATACTGCTTCAGCCTTTGGCAAGCTACTTAGAAGGGGGCGGCAACCGACTGGTAGCTTGAGAGCAACGTGTTGGAGACCCATGGTGTAGGACAACAACTTTTCATTGGCAACAGTATTAAACCAACCAACAATATCAAATATTAAGAAGAGCTCTTTTATTTAATTGAGTTAAATCGAAACAATGTCTTCTAGTGCTCATGGACTGATAGCCCTACTGGTAGGCAATATTACCCCGGCTTGTATTTGGGGGCCGGCCTTTATTTGTCCAAATCGGCCACGCCCCCGGCTATTATCCGAGGCCCGGCTTCAAATAGAAGCCCGGACACAATTTGAGGATTTACTGTATCTAATGTCGGGTCTTTGTGGTTTGGGGGAAGCACCATACTCACTGCAGTCAGTCTGTCTGTGAAACTCTGTAAATAGTTCAGATTTCCAGGGTCTTATTAGAGCTCCAAAATATGACCTTTTCCCTCTCTTTTCCAGGCGTACATATTCCAAGTGCAGTCCACGATTCTGAAAATTATCTTCGAGGCCAAGGGTCATAAGGTTAGTACCATAATAATAATGCATAATATAATTTACATATACTGGATGGTATTTTGTACATGTTTATTCCACATGATTTCTGCTTATACTTAATCTTAATTTGCATTGTTGTGTTATAATTATTGCCACTGCTTATATTCTGTATAACTATTGAATGTTATTTTTACTTTTAACTTTTTTAACTGATTTTGTAATTTTATGACTGTAATGCTTTTGATGATAATAATCATGATAATTGTCATGCCAATACACCACAGCAAATTCCTAATACATGTAAATGTATACAGCGAATAAAGTTGATCCTATTGTGTTTCAATAATACTTATATTACCAATGGTGCGGTGCTTCATGGATGTAGTAAAGCCCAGAAGGATGGCACTGTTTTAAATGTAAAGGAGTGCTCTTACTCCCTGTGTCCAGCTTGGCTCTTACTTTGGGGCGACGGTCTGTGCGGTGGACCTGAATTCGGATGGCCTCTCTGACCTGCTGGTGGGGGCTCCCATGTACAGCACCGTGCGGGAAGAGGGCCGAGTGCATGTCTACATAAACCAGGGAGCGGTGAGTCCGGGGGCCTGTTCACTAACTGCCCAGAGTCCTGCTTCACCAACCACCCAGAGTCCTCCTGCACTAACCACCCAGATTCCTGCTTCACTGAACACCCAGAGTCCTGCTTCACTAACCACCCAGGGGTTTTACTAAACCACCCTGAGTCCTGCTCCACTAAACACCCAGAGTCCTGCTTCACTAACCACCCAGGGGTTTTACTAAACCACCCAGAGTCCTGCAACACTAACCACCCTGGGGTTTCCACAAACCACTCAGGGGTTTCACTACCCAGAACTTCAGTAATCTCCCATAGCTGTTTCAAAACATACCTTGAGCTTTTCTTTTGGCAGGGCTATGAAGGGTAGTGAAGGGATCTCCATTACATAGGCCACTTCTGCTTTTTTATTGTTGGCTTGCATGAAGTTTAACTCTCTATTCTCCTTTAAGGAACCTCTGTTCTCCCTCTGTACTCATTCAGTACCTTTCTGCATTATTTTGATTCCGGATATCTGCATAAATTTGAATAAGATAGCACAGTGTACGATTATGTTTGTATTGTCATGTTATGAGCAGTGTAAACAGTCTTGTGTCTCATGATAGATTACCGTTTGAGTGGTTTCCTTAGCCTTAAAAATGTCTGTGATGATTTTTGTTGCATTCATATGATTTACTGGAGCTTAGACTGAAATCATGAGCAAATGGCACATTATCAAGCAATTCCAGCCCAAATGTGTTTGAATGGATCGGATCTTAGAATATCTGTCAATAATATCAGTTTGTTTGGTCTGTGGTGAACAGGAGAGTCCTGCAAGATGGGAAACTTTCATTGTTACCCTCATAATGATGTGTGTGTCTTTTTCCAGGCTAATATGAAGGAAGAGGAATTTCAGTTAGTCGGAAGTGACTCGTACGCTGCTCGGTTTGGAGAAACCATAACCAATCTGGGAGACATTGATGATGACGGGTATCCAGGTTAGTTTACCCTCCGCTGTCCTTTCTGTTTGATATGAATGATAGGATTAAACAGCCCTTCACACTCTAGACCTGATTATAGAGAATAGTGCATTCTGTTGTGTCTATGGGACTAGTTATAAATCAAGCACAGAAATTAACGGACATGTGATCAAGTGCGTCCCAAACTCAAGTACAGAACCTGGCGAGTACCTATCGGATTCACCGGAAGCTCTCTTGTTCTACAATTAAAATTGGAGCCTGCTTCGGAGCGCACTTTCAGTTCCTTGTTCATTGTTTTCAGAGCCCTGAGCAAGGAAGACATTTTAAATATGTAATCAGCTAAAAAGGAATGTAAGCTATCTAGCTAAAAATACAATGCTGCAGGTAATGTGACTCCAGTGTGTCCCTGTAGCTGTGAGTGACAGTTAGTCCTGTGTGTTCCTGTAGCTGTGAGTGACAGTTACTCCAGTGTGTCCCTGTAACTGTGAGTGCGTTACTCCACTGTGTCCCTGTAGCTGTGAGTGACAGTTACTCCAGTCTGTCCCTGTAGCTGTGAGTGACAGTTACTCCAGTGCGTCCGTGTAACCTGGTAACCGTGAGTGACGGTTGAATGTTGCAGATGTTGCCGTGGCAGCGCCTCAGGAGGAAGACCTGCGTGGAGCTGTTTATATTTACAACGGGAGGAAAAGCAGTATCGCCCAGTCCTTCTCTCAAGTATGTACCCAGCTAGAGCTGACTGTGTGGGCCTGGGTTTGAGACTGTGCTGATAAAACTGACTGCAGACCTGGGTTTGAGACTGTGCTGTTAAAACTGACTGCAGACCTGGGTTTGAGACTATGCTATTAAGACTGACTGCAGATCTGGGTTTGAGACTGTGCTATTAAGACTGACTGCAGACCTGGGTTTGAGACTGTGCTGTTAAGACTGACTGCAGACCTGGGTTTGAGACTGTGCTGTTAAAACTGACTGCAGACCTAGGGTTGAGACTGCTATTAAGACTGACTGCAGACCTGGGTTTGAGACTGTGCTGTTAAAACCGACTGCAGACCTGGGTTTGAGACTGTGCTGTTAGAGCTGAGTGCAGACCTGTGTTTGAGACTGGGCCTGTCTCATCCCACCACTGGCTGACACTGTCCTATTGTCCCTCACACCCCCGCTCCCCGCCACCTCGGGAGACATGGGCAGACAACCGGAAAGGAAGCGCCCAGATTAATCACTGCTATTTCCTCTAGCTGCTGTTCGCCACGCTTGTGTGGGGTCATTAAATCTCATCATTTTCACTGTAACGAGTGCTCGACCGCCATATTAAACTCTGGGAGAGAAAGACCTTCCTTTGATAATATAAATAGACTGGCTCCAATAATGACATCATTAGGTTAACTGCTTCCAGAAAGCTTGCATTTGTGTTGTCGTCTCTCTGTGCCAGTAGAACGGATGGAGGAGAAATGTTCCCCTGTTCATCTCTGTCCCTGACCCTGCCTCTTTCCCCTCAGCGAATCACTGGAGCTGTACTGGGCAATGCCTTTATGATGTTTGGCCAATCGGTGTCTGGGGGGATCGATGTCGATAGCAACGGTTACCCAGGTAACACACTATGCTTTGATTTAGGTTCTTAAACTCATAAAAATGAACAAACTGAACCACAGTATATATATTATGTTTAATGAGGGGGCACAGGTGATTAAATCAAAAGTTAAGTATTTATCAAAAGGTAAGTAATTTTTATGAAGAATACTTGCTACTGAGTTGAATGCAGAACAAGCATTGTCTTAACTTTTGACAATCTTTTGCTTGCTAGTTTGAATAAAGCTAAGATACTAAGATAAGCATAGTAACTACATGGGGTTAGCAGCTATTGAATGGCATGGTATTAGCCAACAGTGACGTGGACCGTCTATCTGGCTATAAAGCCAGGGAAAAGGAACATATATAACATTTAGCAAGGGTACTGCAAGTGCTGCTTAATCACATTAAAAAACAGGAATTTATTTTTCATTATTATTCATGTATACAAGCAGTGGTTTCATGTTTAACTCGAGACTAATCTCACATTATTCGAGTGGTTTTCCCATTGGCTTGTACATACCTTAAGTTGTTAGGACATGGAAATTCTCACAGAGGGGAAAGTATGAAATGAATGCTAGTGAATTTAGTCTTTTCATGGTTTCCCAAAGTTGGGAGAGGGGGTGTGTGTCCCCCGGGATCTACATCTATTCTCCTACGTAATAACACGTTCAACCTTGTGTGTGTTCACAGATGTAGCGGTGGGAGCATTGCTGTCTGACTCAGCTGTTATACTGAGGTAAGAGCAGCTCTTTATCTCTCCTTCCACAAGTGCAGAAAAACAATCTCAACAGACATCTCTGAGTTTCATGACAGTTGATGGTGGTTTATGGCGGTTGATGGTGGTTGATGGTGTTGCATGGTGGATGATGCTGGTTGATGGTGGTTGATGTTGGTTTATGCTGGTTGATGGTGGGTTATTGTGGTTAACAGCGTTTGATGGCGGTTAATGAAGGTTGATGGCAGTTGATGGTGGTTGAGGGTGGTTAATGGTATTTGATGGGGGTGGTGCTCTTTCTTCTCTCTCTCTGACAGGACACGGCCAGTGGTGATTGTGGAGGCCTTCATGCTCCTCCCCCCCAGTGTAAATCGAAGCGAACCGCTCTGCTCCGACTCCGGCCAGCCTGCCATCTGCATCAACGCCAGCCTCTGCGTCCGAGTGCGTGGGAGACGCCTATCCGGCCACATCGGTGAGAAACAGCACCTCCTTCAGGACTGGAGTTAAACCTGCAGACACTCTGGCCCTCCAGGACTGGAGTTAAACCAGCAGACACTGCAGCCCTCCAGGACTGGGGTTAAACCTGCAGACACTGCAGCCCTCCAGGACTGGAGTTAAACCTGCAGACACTGCAGCCCTCCAGGACTGGAGTTAAACCTACAGACACTGCACCTCCTCCAGGACTGGAGTTAAACCTGCTGATACAGCACCTCCTCCAGGACTGGAGTTAAACCTGCTGATACAGCACCTCCTCCAGGACTGGAATTAAACCAGCAGACACAGTGCCCCCTGCAGAGCTGAATTTAGACCAGCAGGCACAGCTGGTTTAGGGTTTAGGGCAGGAGTAGTAGGATAGTGGCGAGATGGTGGTTGGAGCCTGACCGTGCCTCTCTTCTGGTTTCGGCAGGGCTGCTGTACAACCTGACCGTGGACGTACGCCGAAAGGAGGGCTTCCCGCCACGTTTCTCCTTCACCGGGAACGGGACGTCCAACACCACAACA
The DNA here is from genome assembly GCF_963514075.1 of Conger conger. Classification (NCBI taxonomy): domain Eukaryota; kingdom Metazoa; phylum Chordata; class Actinopteri; order Anguilliformes; family Congridae; genus Conger; species Conger conger. Next base: position 16,016,849 of record NC_083776.1, read on the forward strand.
GGGAGAATCAAAGCCAAACACGAGCAGCTCACCTGTGCCGCCCACCAGGTCTACATGAGGGTGAGTCACCAGGGACCTGCCGATGCAATGGACTGAATTATGTGATGTGTAAGCTGATTGGCGGGGATTTGGGTGATGTGTTAGCTCATTGGCCAGGATTTGGGTGATGTGCAAGCTTATTGGCTGGGATTTGGTTGATGTTTTAGCTCTCTTTGTTGCTGTTTGTACTTTTCTTTCTTTTTTTCAATCTCCCTCATGGCCAAAGTCCAGCAAAGAGTTCTGTAGTTAGTGACCCCCCATCTGTACATCCCTACATTGGTGAGAGAAAAGTGTACAGGATGGAAATTTGCTTTCGCTTTGCTTTTCTTAAGATTCTGTTGGTTGTGTTGGTTGAGCGTGGCATTAGTGCACAGTATGATATTTTCATGTGCTCTGGCTTTTGGTGTTGTTCAAATGAAAAGTATTCATACACACTGGCTCTGTAGATCACTTTAATTATTCAACAATCGTATTTCTGAGAAGCTGATTGTGATCCAGTTGTTTAAATCAGTTGTTGATTGGGGGGTTTGTTCCAGAGGGGTATTGGTATGTCTGCTTTGAGGCCGGAGGGGGGCAGTCAGAGCTGGTAGCATAGACTGAGCCAAAGGACTGCAGTGCTAGCCAGAGACACACAGCCACACGGATCCAATGTCACGCTTCCCTCACCCCCAACATCCAACTTGATTAAACAGTGGCCGTGTGACAGCATGGGCAGTCAGATGACCTGCACTCTTACTACATACTCGAGTTAAGCTTGTGAAAGTATGATGTGTGGAAGTGTGGGAAAGGCCATGAAAGTAAACAAGTGTGTGGGAGTGCATGAAAGTGAATTAATGTGTGTGAAAGTCCGGTGTGTGATGTGTGTGAAATGCAGCGTGTGAAAGCATATGAAAGGCCATGCAAGTACTCAAGTCTGTGGAAGTGTGTGAAAATGTATCACAGTTTTTTTTTTACAATTGCTAACAAGTTAGTTTATTGTTAGTTTATTGTTCATACAATTCTGCACCAACATGCAGCTTGGCATTTCATTTCATGCCCAAAATCCACCAAAGCCACAAATTGTGAAAAAACTGTGTGTGCTAGCGTGTGAAAGTGTATTCATGTGTGTGAAAGTGTGGTGTTAATGTGTGTGACAATGTGCGAATGCTTACAAATGCAAAACTGAGAAACACCAGAAAAGTACCTGAGCAGCTTACCAGCTGCGTGCACCTGATTTGAGCTAATGTTAGCAAGCATTCAGCTGTGGATTTATCTTCTCTCCGCAGAAGGATGTGCGAGATATCTTCACCCCAATTTACTTTGAGGCGACCTATGAGCTGGGCGAGCACAATGTCATTCGGTCTAAGAACTTCCCGCCTCTGAAGCCGATTCTGCAACAGCGAGAGGGACGGAGCAACACCGTGCTCAACAAGGTGCGTCTTACCGCGTCCGCAAACCACGTGCCTTCATCAGGGAACTTCAGCACTCTGCACAGCATGTGGAAGACACCCCCCCCACACACACACACACACACATTGCACATTTTCATTATTGAATTTTGTTTTTAAATAATCATTTTCTGTTCACCCGCAGACAGAGTTTGCACGACACTGTGCCTGGCCCAACTGTTCGTCCAACCTGCAGCTGTCTGCTAGACTGGTTTTACCACAGTAAGTGCAAAATTGTCCATGTGTAACTCTGAATTTGTCAGTTTTTGTTGTTGGAGGGTTGATCCTGGGTTCATTTTATACTGAGAAACATGTGCGCACACGCACACACACCAGAGTGTTCCACAAAAATGTAAGTAGTAGGCCAAAGAGAAAAGGTAGCCGGCCAGGGGGGTTCAGATGATGTAGCTAAAATATCATAGAGTTTCATGTATGCCACCTTTTATGGCTTAGATTGGCTCCATTTTTAGAAAGACCGCGATTGGTGGTCGATACATGTCCCCTGTGCTGGTGCTAGCAGAGCGACATCTGACCTATTTCACATCCGACCAAAAAATTACAAAAGTAGGCTAATGAAAAAAATGACATCCGGAGGATAACATGGAAATAACATGGGAACACCAGCGACAAGCGAAGGAAAATAAACTAGAACATGACACCACTGTATTTTGAATAAGATAATAATTAATAATAATTAATCCCACCAATCTTCATCATCTTATTAGTCTTACAATAACAACAATGTTATTATTATTGTTAATGTAAATACATGTTTACAGATCATCGGTTTGAATAGGCAGCAGTACAAAAATGTGGTCTTCAAAGTCCCATTCAGCTGGCAAATTTGAGTAAAGGATTCATTAATGTGCTACACCCCTGTGTCTGTGTGTCTGTTAACAAGTGAGTTGGCCACTATAATTATCTATAAATTAAGGTTCTGGAACCTCCCCCATTTGTGTCCCTAATCAAACCTATGCCCTTGGACCTCTTTCCAGTCCATGTCAAGAGACACCACTGCTCTACCAAGCTCTTTCGGGGACGGGGGGCTGATGTCGGGTCAATTTGAACTGATTTGTTTTGTAGGGCATGGGCTTCTTCCTCCTCTATCTCTGGTCTTCATGGAGGCTCTCTGTGAGGCTGGCATTGGTGCTCTCTGTGGGCCTGTCTGTAAGACTGACTGGGGCCTGACTGGCTCTGGTCTGGAGGCAGATTGACCCCCCTACAAAACCAAATACCATTCCAATATGATATTTCATCATTCATATTCTTCACGTTAATTTAGGACACAAACGGAATCACTCATACAGTGGTTTCTCCTGTTCGCTTATAGCCTAAAAAGCGAAGGGGCTTCACAACGTCGATCGCCTTCGCTTTTACCTTCGTCAAGCCGTTCAGTTTGTGACGGCTAATGAATTGAATTGAATTTCAATTTCATAAAATAGTAACGTTAGATAAGGTTTATATTAATGTTAACTCCTCCGTTTTACAATTGCCTAACTTCTCCTTTCTATGCTAGACAAATATAGAATATATATCACTAATGTTAAGAGTGACTGACATTCACCCCTGAATTCTCATACGTTATTGACAGATTTCCGAGTCCACAAAATTGGATCTTAAGAATTAAATAATTGATCTAGGATATCTATATCTTACACTTAACGTTAGGTAAGTGATCTATAACTGTTTTCTTTACGAAGCCCGTCATTGTTTGCTGTCCAGTTCCGGGATCTTCCTTCCTTTTTTGGAAGTCGCTGTCCACTCTAAGCCTGTGTGGGAAATTGTGAAATTGACGTTTTGTTGCAAATGGTGCCCGGAAGGCAAAATTCCTATTAATATCAATGTTAATTGAGATCACATTACATGAAGTCAGCAAACTGTTCCAAGAATGTGTCAGAGTAGCCAATTGTAAAGTTAGCTAGCCATTAGGCTATGAAATGGAATACGATATAGGATATTAGGCCGACTAGAAAACCTAGTGTAGCCTATAATATGGTTTATTTATTCTTCTAATGTTACAACTATTTTATTGTTGAGGGTAGTTTGCTAACCGGGTAAACGCTGATAGAACTTAATGTGTTAACTAGCTAGCTAATATGTGAAATAGCCTACAGAAAATACAACAGACTCACCGCTGATTGTGATTAGGTGACTACGTTACATAGCGTTCGCAGAGAAAACTACGAGCTGTCAGCGCAGAGCTGCAGTAGGCACTTCCCTCTTACCCAAGAGAGCACATAAATTAATGTTACATTGATACATGAAGCTAGCGCTTGTGACAAAGCAGCGAACAATATTATTTGGCTACTGATTTTATAATTACAGATACCATTATATATATTTAAAGATATAATTATGTTTCATAGAGTAGCTACACATGAATAGTCTGCCATTTAGCTGGCAGCCGGGGTTTAGGGAACACTCTGCACACACACTGTTTCCTGTTCTCATAATGTTAATCTGATTTCTTAAAATTAAAGTTTGGCACCTTTCTGATGTGGTTTCCTTTCTCAAAACTTGTCTTGTTTGTCAAGTACAAGCTGTCTCAACCACAGAGGTACAGCCTTCATCACCTGTGTTAATCATGTTGAACAGACAAACAATGTTGCTTGTGCTGGTTGCCTCCAAGGAGCTTTGTACTGAGGTACAGAATCCCGGAGCCCTGAAGTTCAGAAATGGGCCAAAGCGTGTGAACAGGAGGCACTCAGCAAAAGAAGGAAATGAAAGGCAAAATCACGTGTCTTAAAATGGATAATTTTACACACAGGCAGTTGAGTAGTACCGTTCTCAGAAAGCATGAGCTTTCAGGTCATTAGCACAGGAAATGTTTTGTGATTCTTTAGCAGAGTTGTGTCGAAGGGAAATGTGCCTGAACATGGTAAAAGGGGTATCATTGAAATTTTGTTTTTACACTTGATGAGCTACAAAATCAGGTAGAGAGGTAGCGATTGAATCCACCAGACTAATCAAAAAAAGCCAACTGTGCAGTTACTTCTGATCCCCTAAAATGGAGGGACTATGTATAAAAAGATGTCATTTCTACAGCGATTACCTGATAAGGATGTTAATACCCTCAAATTAAAGGTGACAGTCTGAATTATAACCTTGTTATTGATTGCTTCATTTTATGTCCAATGTGCTGTATTACCGAGCCAAAAGAACATAAATTGTACCACTGTCCAAATACTGCACTGTACACAAAGGGAAAATGTATGAGGGCATATTAGAGGAACATTGAGAAAAACACTAAAGTAAATGTGTGCAAGACCTCTAGAGGAGTCATGTAACACTCCAAGAAGCTGAGCTTAGAACCAACAGGCTGGTAAGTCCCTCATTGCCATGGAAACACAACCAGCACACGGGCCAACTTTCCTGAACCACCTGAAACCCGCGTTAATCTCCTGAGCTGACAGCTCAGTGAGGTTTTAGTTCCTCTAATAATCTTGTGTGATACACTATACCATTTTCATCTTTGAGCAGCTTTTGGGGACTCCCATTTCCCTGGATGCCTGATGTTTTGCATGTGCATTCTGGGAAACAGTGACCTGTTGGTTTCACTGGTGCTTCCAAAGGGACCTGAATAGGGCTGAGTTTCATGTGTGACACATTTAACGTGTAGAAACATTCTGCCAGAGGAGTGATACGGTGCAGTTATACCATCAGATAACAGATGTATGGATGGATCACGTTATGATAAACCCTCTTTCGTGCAGGACCCACAGAAACCTGTCCTACTTCGCGCTGGGGAATGGGAAGACCATCATGCTCAACGTGACCCTGGTCAATGCGGGGGATGATGCCTTTCTGCCTGTGATACACCTGCGTTACCCCAGCAACCTCTACTTCATTAAAGTGCTGAATGCAGTAAGAACCTCACTGCTCCTCCCTACAAAGTGTGTGCGCGTGTGTATCTGTATGTGTGTGTGCCTGTCTGTGTGCGTGTGTGTGCCTGTCTGTCTGTCTCTGTGTGTGAGTCTGTGTCATGTGCACAATCTCTGGAACCAAGCGCAGACACAGAACTGGCAGAAAATAGTTTTTTCTTTTATTTTCAAAGACAGACAGGCAGGCTGCTGGAGTCTGTAGCTCAGGGAAGGGGTGAGTGCTGGTGTCTGTAGCTCAGAGAAGGGGTGAGTGCTGGTGTCTGTAGCTCAGAGAAGGGGTGAGTGCTGGTGTCAGTAGCTCAGAGAAGGGGTGAGTGCTGGTGTCAGTCGCTCAGCGATGGGGTGAGTGCTGGTGTTTGTAGCTCAGGGAAGGGGTGAGTGCTGGTGTCTAGCTCAGGGAAGGGGTGAGTGCTGGTGTCTGTAGCTCAGAGAAGGGGTGAGTGCTGGTGTCTGTAGCTCAGAGAAGGGGTGAGTGCTGGTGTCAGTCGCTCAGGGAAGGGGTGAGTGCTGGTGTCTGTAGCTCAGAGAAGGGGTGAGTGCTGGTGTCTGTTGCTCAGGGAAGGGGTGAGTGCTGGTGTCAGTAGCTCAGAGAAGGGGTGAGTGCTGGTGTCAGTCGCTCAGCGATGGGGTGAGTGCTGGTGTTTGTAGCTCAGAGAAGGGGTGAGTGCTGGTGTCTGTAGCTCAGAGAAGGGGAGAGTGCTGGTGTCAGTCGCTCAGCGATGGGGTGAGTGCTGGTAGCTAACCCTAACCCTGAGTTCTCCGTTGTTCTCCAGGAGGAACGGCATGTCACGTGCAGAGCAGCAGAGGAGGAGAACGTTCCGGTCGGGATGGACTGCAGTGTGGGGAGTCTGTACATGAGCAGCATGGACAAAGTACGGGCAGCCTTTCACTCACAATTTACTGCTCAAAAATAAACGCTTTCATACTGTCTTCATAATACATCTGTCTGTAATAAACTCCTCAACCTTTTCCAAACATATTCAGAAACCGGCCAGATGCTAGAACATTGTGGTCACCCTGCTTGACCTCTCAATCTCTCTCCCTCTCTCTCTCTCTCTCCCTCTCTCTCAATTCAATTCCAAACACTTTATTGGCATGACAAATCAGTACATTTGTATTGCCAAGGCTTGTTGGAGGAACAACAACAAACAAAAAACTCAACAACAATTTTTTGATTTTTCTCAATAATTGTACATTTGAATATATTAACAATAACACAATCCCCCCGTCTCTCTCTCCCCTCCTCCCTCTCTCTGTCCCTCTCCCCTCCTCTCCCTCTCTCTCAGCTGAAAATGAGCTTCCTGATGGATGTGAACCACAGCAGTAACGCAGGGGACCTGAACATGACGGTTAGCGCTCGCTGGTAAGCGCTCAGGCTGTGTGATTACAGGCCGGTTCAGCAGAGGCCATTAGAATGCGCTGGACCGACCGTCTCATGACTCATATCCTGCTGTCGTTAAAGGGCTTTGAAGGTTACCTGAGAGGGTATGGGCAGTTTAATGGACACTTGTGATATAGACACTGTGTGTTTTAACTTTAGACAAGAGAACAGGTAAAAGCACAGCTCGGTGTGTGTAGTTATTGCATGGAGGGTTAACTGATGCGTCTTTGAAGAGTACAATTGTGCTGTTGATGTAAATTCAGACCGTTTTCTTATTCCTAAAATAAATGGCTCATATTTTACCTTTCTTAGTGACAACTACGAAAAGGAAGACTTTCTCCATGACAACTTTGCCCAGCTAACGTTACCATTGAGACATGGGATTGGTCTGAATGTTCATGGGTGAGTAATTAGTCCTTCGGTAACTCATTACTTTAGCCAGTAATCTGGATTGCATGATGAAAGGTGACTCTTAGGATGAAATCTTGGTGAATGAAACAGAATAACAAGCACTGTTGCAGCTCCCATTTCAGTTAGACTTGTTTGATGGCCGGAATATGGGGTTATATTTATTATATTATTTTTAATATATTATATTCTGCACTAAAATATAGTGTTAATTGAACTCTTAATTGAGTTTTGGGGTACAAAAAGAAGAACAAAAAGTTATCTTTTTGTTCAAAAAGGGTTAAAAAGTGATCTATCAATGTAAAATGTACTTGAAGAGTGGCTAAAACCAGCATGCTGAGGAAATGGAGAGGTTGGTTGATTCTGGGTTTAACCACAGATGCCACCCACTGCTGCGGTCAGGGCCGATGCCCTGGTTCAGATGCACAGTCATTCTAACCCCTGTGGGCTGTAGCAGTGAGTGATGCCTTCTGCAGCTGTGTGGAGGGGGGTGGAGCTATGATATCTGAGTAGGGAGGATACCCCAAAACTGTTCAGTCTTCCTCTGTTCTTTATTATCTTTTTGTTATTCGCTTCTCTCTCCCTCTCTCTCAGTCTCTTTCTCTCTCCATTCATTATTTCTGTTCCTCAGTGTTCATCTTTTTGTCTGTTCTTCGCCTGTAGCTTTGTCTCTCCAACGGCGTTTATTTTTGGAGAGCACGATGACTCTGCCTGCTATACTGAAAGATTCAACTATACCTTCAAGGTAAGTGAGAGCTAGGTAAAGAACGCAGATGATATTCGCATTAGTAACCTGTCTGTCGACCTTTTCACTTAAGTCTGTGTATTTTTATTATGTTACCTGTGTTTGTATAATTTTATTTCCGTTTTTAATGTGCTCTTTACTTACAGGTTTTAAATGCCGGCCCTAGCAGAGCTCTGGACGCAAAAGTTGAAATTGATATTCCAAACTCCTTGGTACCGCATCCTTACCGGTTACATAACATTGTGGAAATACAGGTACGGCAGTAATCGTTTTTTAAACCCGTGTGTGCGTAACAGATCCGGTGACCTTCCAGTGACCCTCCTCTTCCTCTCGTGTTCTGCAGTCCTCCATGGGCTGGTGCTACCCTCCCGACTCAGCCAGAGAGCCCAGCGGTGACTGCTCCGTCCCAAAACCGCGCTTCATCGAAGACCTGGTCTTCTTCTTCTCCAAGACCCTGACCCGACGGATGGTAAATGCTCCCTTTGCACAGTGGGATGTCGTGTTGGCCGGAAGTTTAACTTTAGCCCATTAATGTCCTTAGAATGTACTTAATATATGTACATGATGCCTTTAAGATATGCATACAAAATCTCATCTTTCTACACCAAACAGAATGACTTCTGAGGTCATTGTTAGTCATTTTCCTTGAATCTGGGACAGAGGTGCACAGCACTACGAGAGGGCTCACACACACCTGTGTAAAAACCTGGGTAGGGTTGCTTTTCATAAGTTCTCCCTTAACTTGAAACGTAAAGCTCACACAAGAGGTTTGGTAGCTAGTAAGTTAGTTTACAGCCAGGCAGCTACATGCACCATGTGTCCTGAACACAAAATTTAGATAGTAGGGCATACGCTCTTTGTAAAGTCATGCAAAATGATGAGTCATCCAGTCAGTCAATTCAATGGATATAACCCGTAACCGCAGCAGCCAATATTCCTGCACACCACACTTCTCAATTTCCCCCTAGGCTATAAATGGAGAAACTCTTGCCTCTTCCCACCAAAGGGGTTGCCTGTAATATTTATACTCATATACTCATAACATTGGCACAGATGAGGATTTCAAGCAATTATATAATATATTCAAATCGGTCTTCCATTGAAAAGTTATCAATTGCACCTGGTCAAGGGCCTGCGTAAATATTTAGTTTATACATAGGGTTATGTTCTAGCTACTGTATGTTGTGTGGTGCAACATGCTTTATTTTAGTTGTGTGCTCAACTAAGTTGAAATGTAGTAGCTATTTCCGCTAGTTTAGTTCTTACTTATTCACAGCTGTTGCAACAGGCCTCTGAAGTTAACCCCTGACCTTGGAGTGACATGTGTGTTTGACAGGAATGCTGTGTGGCTCACCCTGCTAAGGCACTGTGCCAGTTACAGGGGTAAAGATGTGATTTGTGTTTGTGTGCTGCAGTACTGTATGAAGGAGGACGGCGAGTGTCTGCACGTGGTGTGTAAGCTGGGAGACCTGGACATCGGGAAGGAGGCCACCATTCACATGGAGGTGGAGCTGAACCCTGCGGTCCTCCAGGTGTCCCCGGTGAGGGTCCCCCATTAGCCTCCACGCCGGAGACCCCCCCCAGCCATCCCATAGTGCACTCCTTTGTCGTGTGTTTGTAAGCAAAGCACACAGATCTTTAAAGCAGGAATTCACCTTGTTCATATTTTCTCCAATGAAGGCTCCATCTAAATTTGCCTTGTTATGTTTCTTCTTTTGTCCAGGGAAGGCAAGGGATTATGGTGATTGAGAGCAGCGCCATAGCAATGCCCAGGGAAGATCCGTATAACCTGTACATCCAGGAGAACCCTTTCACTACGGTAAGTGCCAGTCCCGCTGTGTGGCCGATGGCAGGGTTCACTCATACATTTCTCATACACTATAATGTATCTGTACACTCTCGGTGTAACTGTTTACCATTTTCCACAATCAATTCTACCTCTTTGTCACATTATATTACATCACATCACATTATGTTTTGGGGCAGCATGGTAGAGCACTGGCTAGCACCTCACAGCAAGAAGGCCCGGGTTTGAATCTCGGCTGGGACCTTTCTGGGTGGAGTTTGCATGTCCTCCCTGTGTCCCTGTGGGTTTCCTCCTGGTAATTGGAGAGTCTAAACTGTATAAGTGCAGGTATGAGCGTGTAAATGAATGTAGGTGTGTGTCAATGAGTGTGTAAGTGAATATAGGTGGGTGTGAATGAGCGTGTAAGCTAACCGCACAGTAAGTGCCTCTACATGTTTAAATGTGACCTGCACGTTCTCCACCCTGCAGGTTGATCTGGAAGGCCATTTTAACCAGAAGCCCACGAAAGGGGTGGAGGTGTTTGTGACGGCCGTGAGTCTGGGTCTCGGGGTGCTCATCCTGGCCCTGGTGATCTACTGCCTCTGGATGGTGCGTTTCCGCTCTCTCTCAGTACACTGACACAGACACATCCCAGCTATAAGTGAATTAGGCCTTCTGCATCACAGACATAGCCCCATGTGTGAATAATGGTTCTATGAATAGACTAAAAGTAAGTTTCTGTCAATACAAAACCCATTTGTTAGTGTGACTGTAGTGGCAGCCAGCACTCACAACTTTATCTGTGAGAATGTGGTTTATCGTTTGTGATGGGGTATGAAAAGTTATCCAAAAAGAAGCTGTTATAGCCCAGCTTCTGTGATTGCGCATGTATCTCTACAAAAAACACTAAAACTAGTGTTACATTTAATTCTTGCATGGGTAACAAACCGAGACATCCAAACTGTACTCCGTTTATGACTGGAATCTAGAGACCTGGGGCAGCAATGTTGATGGTGAAATTTCCATTTTATTGGACCAAATGTAATTGGATAGTTGGCTTAGCTGTTTCAGATTAGTTATGTGTATTCAATCACTTCCTTAGTGCAGGTACAAGAAAGCTTTTAGTATCTAGCCTTCATTCTAGGCTTCCTCTATTGCTGATTGTCAACATGAAATGAAAGTAATTGAAATTCAGTTGTGCCAATGAAAGTCAAGGAAGCCATAATGAGGCAAATACATATTTGGGTGTTTAGCATGTTATGTGTCTTGAGCATGTTTAGCATATTTAGCTTGTGTAGTGTGTATCGTATGTTTTGCATGTTTTGCATGTCATGTGTTTGAGAATGTTTTGGGGTTTTTAACTTGTTTTGCATGTTTAGCGGGTTCAGTGTGTTTAGCATGTTTTCTGTGTGCTGTGTGTTTAAGCCCACTCTCTGTCCCTTCGCAGGTGGGCTTCTTTAAGAGGGGGTATAAGATGAAGGAGGAGGCACATAGGGACAGCTGGGACTACGTGCCAAAAAACGAAAGCCTTTCGTAATGGAGTCCACCCGAATCACACCCCCTTCCCCCGCCCCCCACGCTGGAGAGAGCCGCTAACGTCACTCTCACAGCCTCCATGGAAATTCAAGGGACAACATGCCGGCCTGCTGGACCTTGACAAGCTCCCCACAGTCAGAAAATATGACAGCACCAGATATTTATGAGAACATTGGATATTCTAATGTTTTTACGGCTACAAAGCAAGGAGAGGAACTCCTCTCTGATGAGTCGAACTGGTTCTCTGTCAGCAGGACTACGCGCACTTTATCTCTTGAATCGATGTGTTGGATGTTCTTCAGTGCCACTTGATGTTTTAAATCTCAAGGTGAATTTTATTTGAAGAAATACACCAGGAAGTGTTGAAAGTGCATTCTGTATCTAGGAAACATTTGGTATGTAGATGTGAGAGCACATATTTGATTGTGTCTGCTGTAAAATAGTGCACTGCTGATTCCCTGATCACAAATCTGAATTCACTTGTGTATACATGTCTATAAATACATTTGTGAATATATTTATGTACAGCATATATATGTGTATTTATAGGCATCTATATAGAAGTGCATTTTATGTACAGGCCTTCACCTTATTGTTTCTATTGTTGTTTTAATGTTTTCGTTTGGTGCCTCGTGAAAACCGAAGAGGGTTCCGGGTTGAACTGAAAACCGCACTCAGAAAGTAAAACTTGTTTGGTTTCCTGCCTGAGTCAAGTATTTGCTTCCTGTTGCTCTGCGCAGGATTCTTTCAGCCGAGCTTGCACCTATGACACCATATCAGTGCGTTGCACGCTTTTCTTAGAGCCCCGCTGGAGCAGTTGCGGTTTTGCCGCTAACCGAGAGGTCAGGACGGTGATGTCAGAGGTGGAATGGCGCCAGTTGCAAAGCGAGGATGCGGGCGGGGCCTGAGAGCAGCAGGATGTAGCAAATTTTCACACTCCTTCGCAGTCTCCCACGGTTCACCCCGAAAACTAGAGCAAGGCTCCGGTTTACAGGACAACAGCAGAACGAGCAAGACGAACAGCTGCATTTACACGAATGATTCAGCCCGGTGAACTTTAAATGCATTGCAGGGAAACTTTTTTAGTAAACCACACCATGCACTGGATGTATGAGCCATTTTGGTTCCCAGACCCGCAGGTAGCCCCGCCCAGGGGGTGGAGCCAAGGCTGAATGATTGATTGATGGATTGCTATGCCGAGCCCTCAGCAGTCTCTGCAGAGGGGGATTCTGAACACGCTTGCTTCCCTGCTGGTGATAATGTGCTGCCATTTTAGGGTTCTGACACCTGATGAAGATGGTCATCCTTTTGTTTAGTTTTTTTACAAAAAAGCACATTCTACATTGTGTTCAAGAAATTGTTTTATTTTTTGTACGTGTGTTAAAAGCTATTATTTCTGAAAAATAAACTTGTGTGTAAAAAGTTTCTTCCACAGAAATGCGTGAGATTGAATGTAGTTCAAGTAGTAATGTGTCATCTTTCTGCGTAAAGAAATAGCGCTATAGTAAATGGCTACACTATAGATTATTATTATTAGTGTTATTTATGTGAAAAGTGTGGCGTTGTGTGTGCACTTAGTTCATGTTGGTTAGGTGTGAGACAGGAGGCCGGTTAATCACAGCTGCACTGAAATGGAGAATGTTCAGCCTCGGTCCCAGCTGCCGGGGATGAGATATGAAACCGTGTGACTGCAGCATTCAAACAAAGAGTGCCACGTGGCCTAGCTCAACATACTGCTCTTTCCATTAAAACATCACTGAAGCCAAGTCAGGACAGAAATGCACCTGGATGGTGTCTATGCGATCTCCAGAGCGGCTGTTTGTGTGTGCGTGCGAGTCTGTCTGTGTGCCTGTGGCAGTGTGTGTGTCCCTGTGCATTTGTGTTTGTGCGTGTATGTGGGTGCGTGTGTGTGCGTGCGTGTGTGTGTGTGTGTGTGTGTGTGTGGCTATGTGTGTGTGTTTGTGTGTGTGTGTGCATGCAAGTGTGTCTGGCAGTGTGTATGTGTGTGTGTGCTTACATGTGTGTGTGTATGTGTGTGCCATTTTTAATACAACTATATATATTCAGTCGTAATTCAGCTGAGCTATCATGCTCTGTAACAGAACTGAGCCTGCAGTTTCAGTTTCAAGCTGAGGATGGAACCACACTGTTAACCATTATCAGATCTGGGAGATTTCACTCAGACGCATTCAGCCTTCCTGTGACTGGCTTGCTGTCAGGCAGCCAGTCACAGGAAGGCTGAATGTGTCAGAGTGAAATCTCACAGATCTCATAATGGTTAACAGTGTGATTTTTGCTTAATTAAAAGATTAGGCAACTGAGCTACCACTTCAACCATACCCCTTACATCTCCCCTCCAGAACTCCAGCCATACCCTCAAACTAGGTTTTGAAATAGCTGGTAGCTGGTTGACCAGTTCAGACCAGCCTCGGGCTCCACATGGTTTGACCACCTCAAGCTGATGCTTTAGCAGGTAGCTGGTCAGACCAGCTACCAACACCAGGGGGTTGTCCAGCTCAGACAAGCTACCATTACTAGCAGGCTGACCAGCTCAGACAAGCTACCATCACTAGCAGGTTGACCAGCTCAGACAAGCTACCATCACTAGCAGGTTGACCAGCTCTTACCCAGCTAGATCAGCCCATGACCAGCTTGAACAGCTCAATTGTCAAGCTGGCACAGCAGGGTCTCCTCGGGTCTCTGCTGTTCTGAGAGAGCTGCAGGGGAGGCCAGGATGGCTGTCCTCATACCTGCCAGTGTTCGCAAATCAGCGCTACAGCTAGTGGCAGTACCAATCACCAGTCACAAATGCTGTTAGCATCCAAGAAGGAAAATCTCTGTTTTGTTGTGGGACCTTTTTCCCAAAATAACAATATAAGTTAAGATAATTTTACTCTATAAGGAATTTAAAGATGAGGCCATTTATGTCGTATAAAAACACTATAAAGATGCTGCTGCTATATTTCTGTCCTTGTTACTTTTTGAGCCACAAGGGGGCGCTGATGAACAACAAGCAGGGATTCCGAAACAGAGGCCTCCCCTACCCCAGTCATGACCTGGAGTGACCCTTCACCTCTGGGACACTGCTGACCTCCGACCCCAAGCCTAGCGGAGAAGTGTGCTCATCACCCTAATCATCTAAAGCAGGGCTGCCCAATCCAGTTCCTGGAGATCTACCATCCTCTGTTTTCACTTCAACCCTAATGTGACACACCTGATTCTACTAATTAGGAGCTCAACAAGCTGGTGAATATGATGTGCTTTATTAGGGTTGGAATGAAAATTTACAGGACGGTAGATCTCCAGAAATGGGGTTTGGCAGCCTTGGTATAAATTATATCTGATTGACTGTCAAAATAAGTACGATTACTGATTCATATTTATATTTTAGCAGGGACTGTGATTGGACATTTTAATCCTAATGTTTGGACAATTCACACAGATAATTATAACAATGAGGATTAGGATTAGGATTATGACAATAATAATAATAATAATAATAATAATAATAATACATAATTTTTTACTGGGTAAGGAAATCCCCGTAAAAGGTTGGACAGTGGGCCTTGTTGAGCTCCTAATTAGTAGAATCAGGTGTGTCACATTAGGGTTGAAGAGGATGGTAGATCTCCAGGAACTGGATTGGGCAGCCCTAAAGCATCTAAAGCACTATCCTCTCAGTCTGCTTTGAGGACTAACACTAAAATAGTGTGCCTATTAAAAGATTCAAATTGGTCTCACATGCAATATAATTACAAATGTTCTATATATTCTTCAGTGTCTCCTGTGTGACATTGTTCATGGGTACATTTGCCAGCATTGTGTTCTGTTTATTTGTTATTATCGATGGAACTGTTACCCTGGGTCAAATATACCCAGTGCATTGCTGGGATAAGACAGAAAAATAATGTATGCAAAAATACTCTCTATATATATATTATCTTTATCTCTATTCCAAACAATATCAATAGAGTGCATGGTTAATGGTTGCCATACTGCCAGATCACATTGAACAATAATAACAAGTTAATGATGTTATATAAAAACCAAACCTGAGGGTGAAGAAGCAGGGTGTACTGAAACCATCCTTCAGTGCTGCATTTATGATGAAAGTATATATTTTTTTGTCCATATTTTGGCAAATAATGTGTGTTTCTCAGTGGGTGTGTGCATGTGATCATTTTTGTTGTTGCCAGTTCTTGCATGCCATCATTACACTCCATACATAAGCAGGTATTTAAGTAGGTTAACAGATGGACCTGAATTGCATGCTTGGGCAAATGAGGCCAGGTTGCAAATGGGCTAATCTGCATTAGTGTTTTACAGTCTGAGTCTGAAAAATGGTGACAAACATAACCTGCCTGTGTGCTAATTCTACCTGAGTAAGAATGGCTGCTAACCCCATCAGTGTCAGTCACTGCGCTGTGGTCTGGATCATAGATTGATTGATTGATAGCAGTAGTCTATCTATTCATATCTCTCTTAACCCACCGAGCACTTTATTAGGCATGTTTTAGACTTCTATTTCTGTAGCCTATCCACTCAGAGTTATGATGCACTGTGTGTTCAGATATGCTGTTCTGCATACCACTGCTGCATAATGTGTGGTTATTTGTGTTACTGTCACCTTCCTGTCAGCTTTGACCAGTCTGGCCATTCTCCTCTGACGTCTCTCATTAACAAGGTGTTTCTGTCTTCTTCTTTCTTTTTTTGCACCATTCCTTGCAAACTCGTGTGTGTGAAAATCCCAGGAGATCAGCAGTTTCTGAGATACTCAAACCACCCTGTCTGCCACCAACAATCATTCCATGGTCAAAGTCACTTTTTTCCCCATTCTGATGGTTGATCTGAACATTAACTGAAGCTCCTGACCCGTATCTACATGATTGTATGCATTGCACTGCTGCCACACAATTGGCAGATTCGATAATCGCATGAATAAATAGGTGTAATAAAGTAAAAATGTTCCTAATAAAGTGCTTGGTGAGTGTATATCTATCTATCTATCTATCTATCTATACAATCAATCTATTCAAGACACTCATTTGACAACAACAAAAAAAACTTGTGGTTGCTGGATATTCAGTATTGTCAAGAGGCACACTCAGACAGGTGAGTGTGAGAATCCATATGGTAACTGTGCATTCTCTGAACATTCTCTGATATTAGAAATTACACACAGCTCTGTCCCCATTATACAGAGCAGGGGAGTGCGACAGTCAAGGCTCTCTGATGCAAATTTCCACAGATTTGGGGATGAAGTGACCCCCCTCAAGAATCTGCACTTAACCTGCACTAGCCCAGTGGCCTGGAAACACACTAACCTGCCAGCATTATCTCCAACTACTTCAACCAGACATCAGCTGATCCAGTGACCTGATATCGGGACGTTACCCCAGTAACACATATACAGGATATACCAGGATAGAGAGCCGACTTTAACACCCTGCCGTTCTGACTCCAGGCCAGGTGTCTGAGGGTGCCCTGGGGGGTTCCTGGGAGCATGGTGTGGGGGACATTCTGGAGGAAGCCCTGGAGGTATATCTATGGTTTCCCCTCAGTGTTCAGGCCCCCGTTTGACACCATGGTGGTCTCCATTTCTCTGGCCCTCTTTTCTACCACAGAGACTAAAAGCTGGAGATTAAATATTGGTGAATGGTCAGCATTTATATAGCGCCTTTACCCAAAGTGCTGTACAATTGCTGCTTCTCATTCACCCATTCACACAAACAGTCACACACCAACTGCGATTAGCTACCATGCAAGACACCAACCAGCTTGTCAGGAGTAATTGGGGGTTGGGTGCCTTGCTCAGGGACACTTGAACAGGGCTTGAACTGGCAACCCTCCAAATTCCAGACGACTGCTCTTATCTCATGAGCCCCAAGTCCTTTTGTCCAAAGCACTTTACAATTGATGCCTCTCATTCACCCATTCACACACACGCTCACGGTAACTGGCTGCTATTCAAGGCACCAACCAGCTCCTCGGGAGCAGAGGAGAACATTTGAGGGTTGCTCACTTTGACACACCCAGGGCTTGGGCCAGCAAACCTCCAACTGCCAGATGACTGCTCTGAAAGCTCTCAAAGTGTCACCTTTAGCTAGGCTCTTTTGGGAGGAATTCATTTCTGATTTTGTGCCCAGAAAAAAAGTATTTGCTGATCAGAGCCGTTTGCTGTTTCTAACTGCAGTGTCCCTTTTAGCTGGTCCATGTTATGAATGAGCAAATACACAGTGCAGTGGGGCGACATGGCTCAAGCAGTAAGAGCAGTTGTCTGGCAGTCGGAGGGTTGCCGGTTCAATCCCCCGCCCGGGCTGCGTTGAAGTGTCCTTGAGCAAGACACCTAACCCCCAAATGCTCCTAACGAGCTGGTTGGTGACTTGCATGGTAGCTAATTGCAGTTGGTGTGTGAATGGGTGAATGGGTGAATGAGAAGCATCAATTGTACAGCGCTTTGGATAAAGGCGCTATATAAATGCCAACCATTTCATGCAAATATTCCCTTGCCAGTTTTTAGACAGGCAGATTTTATTTAATTTCACTACTTGACAACAGTAATTAACTTTAGTCAGGTGCATCATTAGCTAAACATTTAGTTTGACAAATAATATTTTGGTTGGGAAGGTAAACTCAAAATTAGTTGAATTACCAACAAGATATGATAATGTTAATTCAGTACTTCAGAATCGGAGTTACTGTTGGTAATTGTGTAATTATTGGATCACAATTTTGGCAGTGTGCATTTACATATTGTAGCGTAACATTACATTGGATTTGATATGCTGTAGTTCTACCCATGTGGGTGGATGTTTTACTATAGATGGAGATGTGCATGAGTACTTTAATTAAGCATGCATTAATGGCTGATGTAGACATTTGTGTAAATGCAGGATTTACCATTTGCATTAATTATATGGCCCCATATATCTGAACGCAATTGGTTTCATTTCAGTGGGCAATTAAGCACGGAAGGTTTGATGACCGCACTACTGAAATAACGACCTTTCTGTGGGGTGTTGAGATTGAATGGAAGAGGTCTGAGAGTAAGCCTTTATCAAATACTGCCTACTTCCTGTTTTCTCTCTGACATTCCTAATTTTTGTTGCCAAAAACTTGCCTTTTACATAGAAACCAGTTAGATGCTCCACCAAGGAGTAGGAGTCGTAATAGGAAAGATGACAGCTTCCATGGCGATTGGTGGATAATTGCTGGCTGTACTTCCAAAGTCTCATACTGTGCCTAGGAAGTCTGTTGTTAGGTCAGTGAGAAACTTTAACATGGCCACTGAGTCTTTTTGACACCCACTCCACTTAAATCAATCATCCATTTATTAATTAATTAATTCAATCATTCTTTAGTTAATTAATTGAAACTAATCAACAATTTGTTCTGCAGTGATTATTGTTAACATTAGAATGTACATATAAACAAAACAAATATTGTTGAAGGGCTGCAAAGGATTTATTTGACAGTTTTGATATGTATGAGTTTCGTTGATTGGTTGGAGGAAAGATCCCTGTTCTTTGTATTGATATGTATGGTTATCGTTGACTGGTTGGAGGAAAGATCCCTGTTCTTTGTGTTGATATGTATGAAAAGTGTTGATTGGTTGGAGGAAAAATCCCTCTTCTTTGTGTTGATATGTTTGCTTAGCGATGATTGGTTGGAGGAAAGATCCCTGTTCTTAGTGTTGATATATGATTAGTGTTTATTGGTTGGAGGAAAGATCCCTGTTCTTTGTGTTGAGCCCGCTTCAGTCCTTTCAGTAGATTAGATTATGCACTCTTAGTCCTGTCTTGCTGGGGTTTGTGATGTTTCATGCATTATTCATGGTACTGGGAAATCCTGCTACATGTGAAGTTTGCTTAATTAGAAATTAACAACCCCAAGACTGTCCACCAGAAAATGCACCATGAACCTTTTCAACTGATTGATTTTTTAGAGCAATGACAGTATATTTTATCAAGAAAATATTTTGCTTTTCCATCCATGTTTTTGTGACCTGTTCAGAACCAGGGGTGATGGTCTTACCCTTAGTGGGCTAATGTGGGTGCAGGTTTCGTTTTTTGTTTTAGCCCAGAACTACAAAACCATAAATAGTCTGAAAACGCCTCCATATAATGTATCACCTTTGTTTAAGTCCCAATAAATTTATCAAATGCTGCAAGGGCAGAATTGTCTCGCCTGACCACTGTATCTCTGATTCAGTTAAGCATAACAATCTGATGTGCTGTAACCCTAGTGACACATTTCAGAAATACAGACACTGACAGAACAAGTCAATCACTAGGCACCCAAGTTTATGGCTAAACACAACGGATTACAACACCATATGGCGTTCCTCGTAAGCCACGGCAAGGCTCTCGTGAATGAAGGGGGGTCAGCACAGGGTTAATCGTGAGAATCTTTAAAGAGCACTAACACGCTTTGAAGTGGATTTTCAGGGATTGTAAAATGCCAGTCGTCCCAAATCCCTTCTCTGGCGGAAATTTCTGCTGTCCTCAAATTGACACTATTCCTGTACACTGCTGTAATACTCTGTCTACCTTTTACTGTAGGTCAAATATCAGGTCTGTAAACTTCTAATTTGCAGACTTGAGGTCAGTCCCAGTGCCCTGTTCCCAAACCCAGTCATTTGGACCAGGAGCAGCCCTGAGACCCTGTTCCCAAACCTGGTCATTAGGACCAGGAGCAGCCCTGAGACCCTGTTCCCAAACCCGGTCATTAGGACCAGGAGCAGCCCTGAGACCCTGTTCCCAA
The DNA here is from genome assembly GCF_963514075.1 of Conger conger. Classification (NCBI taxonomy): domain Eukaryota; kingdom Metazoa; phylum Chordata; class Actinopteri; order Anguilliformes; family Congridae; genus Conger; species Conger conger. The sequence continues at coordinate 16,036,815 of NC_083776.1, forward strand.
ACCCGGTCATTAGGACCAGGAGGAGCCCTGAGACCCTGTTCCCAAACCTGGTCATTAGGACCAGGAGCAGCACTGAGACCCTGCTCCCAAACCCGGTCATTTGGACCAGGAGTAGCCCTGAGGCTCTGTTCCCAAACCCAGTCATTTGAACCAGGAGCAGCCCTGAGACCCTGTTCCCAAACCCGGTCATTAGGACCAGGAGCAGCCCTGAGACCCTGTTCCCAAACCCGGTCATTAGGACCAGGAGCAGCCCTGAGACCCTGTTCCCAAACCCGGTCATTAGGACCAGGAGCAGCCCTGAGACCCTGTTCCCAAACCCGGTCATTAGGACCAGGAGCAGCCCTGAGACCCTGTTCCCAAACCTGGTCATTAGGACCAGGAGCAGCACTGAGACCCTGTTCCCAAACCCGGTCATTAAGACCAGGAGTAGCCCTGAGACCATGACCAAATCTCAGCACAGACCTACAAGATGAGTGAGGAAATTAAATAATAGGAAATGCCAACTCAATGCCATACACATTTATGCTCATATCTGATTATAAGAGTGAATAAGGACATTAAATAATGCAGCCTAAATCATGCGTGTCCTTGCTCTGTCAGTGGGGTTTCTCTGCTGTCCGTCAGTACTGCGGTTCACACTGTTTTGCAGTGAAATTATTAAAGAATTTGCCAAATCCTTCCCCCCTGCTCCTCTCCTGTTCCCTGATCCTGGGTATACCAGCTGTGACAGAGGAGAAGCACCCCTCCCCTCCCCACCAACACAGGAGGGAGGGAGAGCATACAGGGCTCCGTCAGGGGAAAATAAGTAAGTAAATAAATAAATAAATAAATAAATAAATAAATAAGCACCCAGGGTAATGCGTAACGCGAGCACTTCTGCAGAACAATTAACTTAATTAAGCAGCCGACATGAATATTCATAAGGCAGTTAATGTCTCCCCAGCCTCCGCAGATGAATGGGACGCAGTGATTTTCCACTCGAGCGTATCTGATAGTCTGATGAAAACAGCTCGGAAATATTCACCACGCGAAGGGCCCCCACTGCAGGTAAATTAATTACGAGCCACTAATTCATATGTCATTTCTATCAAACAACACACAGATACGAGAGCCCTTAATTGCATTCCACTTAAAACGGGAGAATTGGTTTAACATATTTACTTGCGGTAATTCTTTTTATATTGATTTCCTTAAATAGGTAAGTTAAAGCATGTGGTTTTGTCTTTAGAATTTGTTAAGAAAAAATATTAATAAGGAGCTTGCAAGTGATTTTTCTATCAGACTTTTTAAACAATTAATGAAAATTTAACAATGCATTGTACTTGTACATTGTAAGTACACATGGATTTTGCTTCTGTGTCTCTGCATGTGTTTACATGATATTTCAAGAAGATATGCCTGTTCACTGCCTGGCTCAGAAATAGAATTTGGAAAGTCACTCGGCGTGAAAATTCATGTCCGCAATGGAAGAGATTTGGGAGTGATGACAGCCGTCCCTGCTGACTGAACTAATCCCGGAATTATGCGTCTGTTCCCCTGGGAGCACCTGTCTTTCCTGTTTGTGATGGAAACTGTTTACCCATAATCCCCCAGGAGTGCGTGCCAGTGAGGAGAAACAGTGACCCCAGCACGTCCCTGTTTGGGGGGTGGGGGGGGTGTACCGAGCTGGAGCCATCTCTCCAAACCACCAGAATAAATGAGATTGCATCCTGATGCAAAATAGCTGCTGTTGCATCACCCAGGTGGGTGCTGCGCATTGGTGGTGGTTGAGAAGAGTTCTCCCTCATCACTGTAAAGCACTTTTACAGAGTGAGAAAACCACGTCCCACGTCCTCAGAACCCCTCCCCGCTGGCACCGTCCCTCAGAGTAGCCCTGACACAGCGGGACGGAGCAGCGGGATGCTTTGGATCACCAGCTGCTCCATTTCTTCTCCACACGTTCCTCTTTCCATCACTCTGGTACACGATCATCTGAGTCTCATCTGTCCATAACACTTCGTTCCAGAACTCTACAGGCTTTTTAATGTACATTTTTGCAAACGGTAACCTGGCCATTCTATGTTTGGGGCTTGCCACACACATGCATGCACAGATACAGTTAATGTTGTCAGCACAAAAGGACAAGCTGAATGTGGCTATACAATAAATTAGTCTGAGGGCATTTAAATGAAATAGCAAAAACAAAATTCCTATTACATTCCAAGCACTAAATAATGGACTGCCGCATTAATTCTGAACTGGCCAACGGCTACTGACTGGAGAGAAGATATAAAATTTGACCTGCAAAAAAAGATATTTAAAATGGCCTATCAGGCTAATCTGAGTAAAGCTGATTGTTTTAATTTTTAAAATGAGTTTAGCAAAACCCACCTGCTTCATATAATCTACGTATGTTCACTGGCCAACAAGAATTATGTTTTTATTCCCAAAATGAATCATTTCATTATTTGCCAACATTCTCTAAATGAAAGCACAGGGTGTTAACACTGTTAATGCACCAGGTCTACGCATAGTCCTGGTTGTGGGGCATCTCTGTACACTGGACTGGGCTGACCAGTGGGAGGACAGCTTTTGGGAAAGCGGGCGTAAATGTCGAGCTGATGGGGACTTCAGCACATAAGACACTTCACCACTTCTTCAGCACCGTTAAAACTGCCAGCTCTGCCCCCTAAAACAGTCCGCTCCTCTGGGCCATAAACCTGCGTATTATACCCACAGAAGAACCATCACGCACATCTCTCTAAACCTCATACCTTTTAACAGCGAAACGCCACCTCACACCTGAAATTTGTTAATGTATGTGTACAACATTAACTCATGACTAACAACTATATTTGTTAATGCCAATTCATGACCCTTGTTGTGAAGTGTGACCTAAAAATAATACAGGGGTTTCCCCCCTCCCATTTATAATTTACAATATTTACTATTGAACAGCGAATAACCAAATTAATTGTATGGATAGGAAGAAGTGTTTCCAAACGTAACTTTAATAACATAAAAAATTACTTGCATAACAATTAATTTCTCAAGCATCTCATATGCGACAGAATCCCTTGAATTTCCTAATCATTTTCATTCGCTATGTAATCCTACCTTATGACGGTCAAGTTTTCAGCAAATTTAAAATTTAAAAATAAGGTTTGAATTATAGTGGTTCCAAAACAGACACTTGTATTTTAAGCCTGTGAACCAATAACTTGACCATGCAATAATAGATCTGACCAATAGGTGGCAAGAGAGGAAGGAATCACCTGCTGGGTGCAGTGTGAGTGACAGATTTACATTGACAGATCTACATTGTTCACTTCAAAGACCTGGGTTTGTGGCACCAGTGCAATATGTGTGCTGTAATGTTTACATGCATTATTGACATAATATCACATGGCAATGAAAGGAGAAAGTACTGAATATGCTTGAATATCCCAGTGTAGCCACAATAAGATCTGCACAGCTGTTGGGCCCTTGAGCCAGACCCTTAACCCTGCATTGCTCCGGGGGAGGATTGTCTCCTGCTTAGTCTAATCAACTGTACGTCACTCTGGATAAGAGCGTCTGCCAAATGCCAATAATGTAATGTGAGGCTTGCTCACTGCTTTGAAAATAAATGCGTACAGAACAGCATATACGTATCTCACAAACAGACTTCCATATGCTGTGCAAATTTCATGATAGGTGTATGGTACTGCATTAAATGATTGTGAATGGATTTTCAGGAGTGGTTTCAGCAAGTGTATTCATTCTAATTTTTAGCTTACTGGCATTTTACTATTACAAGACAATCATTCAGAGAGAAATATGTCAACCATATGGGGAACAATTCTTCGATCTAATGCCACCTGAAGTAATGGCTGAAAATAAACCCTCCTCCACCTCCACACTGCACAATCAGTGATCAGAGTCCAGGAGTGCAGTAGAATCAGGTAGCAGTATTCACTAGCACTGAAATAGTTCAAGAGTGTTGGAATAGTCTGTGGAATCAGTAATAAGGGGTTCATTAGTGCTGGAATAGTCTGGGGAGTTAGGTATTGGGGTTCATTAGTGCCGGAATAGTCTGTAGAATCAGGTATAGGGGTTCATTAGTGTTGGGATAGTCTGTCGAATCAGGTATAGGGGTTCCTTAGTGCTGGAATAGTCTGTAGAATCAGGTATAGGGGTTCCTTAGTGTTGGAACAGTCTGGGGAATCAGGTATAGGGGTTCATTAGTGATCGAATAGTCTGTGGGTATCAGAGTTTGTTAGCACATAGATTGCAGGATCTCCAGCCCAGCTTTCAGCCTTTCCACTGGGGGAGGTGCTGTCCCTCACACCGTGGTGGAACAGATGGCTCTTCCCTCCGACTGGGTCGTGTTTCACAGTCTGTGTGTGTGTGTGTGTGTGTGTGTGTAACTGCACACAAGACCTCACACACCGTACAACGCGAGCAGACTGTAGACAGTGCTGCATCTCTCAAAATGGCTTCTGTAGACTTGTGGTCTTACTTAGTAGGTATTACTGTCGGTAATTCAGCACCATAGTCTCTGAAGCTTAAGTGCAAATCTAGAACTTTAACATATGTACTGTAACATGAGTCAACATAGGTACTCTCATTGCCTCAGCAGATATACTGTACCTGTACTTTGTCTTTTGAGTTAGACTTGTTTTAAACTGCTGAGAGGATTAAGACTCTACCACCATTAAATATTTACCTGATGATCTGCAGGAAGGATTATTTTAACACAAAATGCACACACCAGAATTTAAACAATGCTATCCTTCAAGGTAGGTAGAGGTAGATCTGCAAAACCATCTTGTCTGGACATGGTGTTTATTTACGAGTGACAGTTTTCTTTAAACATCTTCCCGGCTCGTTGGGTGTGTTGGATCGATGGAGACCCTCGCTGCTTCTCCCTTCCCATCAGCCCCCTGTCATTAGCGTAATCCTGCCCGCTAATGAGCTATCGCCCCCAGGGCTCCGCCCCATTCCAACAGCACTGATGAGGTCATGAGGCCCCCGCCACCTTTAAGGGAGCTCAGGTGGGGCTCTCCTCAGGGAGGCGGAGGTTTTGGGGGCATTCGATGGCGGGGGGGCAGTTGTCATAGAGACCTGATCCTTCTCTTTACCCCTCTCCTGGGCTCTGAGCATACATCCATAGGGGGAGCAGGTGTTTGTGTGTGTGTGTGTGTGTGTGTATGTTTCTGTGTGTCTGTCTGTGTATGTGTGTACGTGTGAAGTTGTGTGTGTTTGTGTGTATGTGTCTGTGTGTGTGCAGGTGTGTGGGTGCACAGTATTTGTGTATCTGTGTTTCTGTGTGTCTGTCTGTGTGTGTGCCTGTCTGTGTGTGTGTATACATGTGAGGTTGTGTGTGTATGTGTGACTGTGTGTGTGCATGTGTGTGTTTGTGAATGTGTGTGTGTGTGTGTGTGTGTGTGTGAGGGGGGAGGGGGGTTCCGAGAGCTGAAAGATAATTCATCCCTCTTAATACAGGCAGCATTACTGCTACTAATTTAATTCTGTGAAACTCAACCTGTGGACTATGTCTTGCTCGTTTATGTTAATGAGCTTTTAACAGAATAAATCTGCTAAAGCTCACACATACACTACGCACCTAGATGCTGTGCATCTATAACAACAGGTATTGCCCTGGAAATGAAAGACTAAAGATGAAAAATGGCTAAAGAAACAGTAAAGCATGATTAGTGTTATATGAGCAATGAGGCTTTCTGACACACAAGCTAACTGTGTGTTTAATAATGGGAATATCAATAGACCTCTAAAGACTCTGTTTCTTAATCAACATAACATTTGCAGAAGCATCAGAAGCATGCAAAATATTCTCTTTAAGTTGGGCCCAGAGATTTCTGATTGAGAGTCTCTGCCAGACATCAAATAAATATATAAATATATATAAAATAAATATATAAAATAAATAAATCTGCAGTTTAATATTAATAATTTAAATTGGCTAATCCTCGTGTAGGCTTTCTGAAGTAGGTCCAGAGCAGAGAGGTAAAAAGTACACCTGCCGTTATCTCGGTTTGGGTCTTGCTGTTGCTATGGGACATAATCCCATGTGTTTCCTGGTACAGAGGGGTCTCTGCTTTCAGACGAGGCACCAGAGAGAGCAGAGGTGGTTTACATTAAAAATCACTTCTAATGCAGCTTCTCAGGCACAAATCAAAGATGGGATAGTCAGGTAAATTCAAAGTTTGCATTGGCTAGTTTGCCGTTTTGATATCTTCAGGCCAATGTGCTTGCTTTGGGGACTCCAAAAAACATTATTTTTGATGTTTTAGTTTTTGTAACTATGGCACATAAGTATTTATCTGGGGAAACATGTAGCAAAGTGGTCTTGGTACATGACTAAGACCCAGAAGGTTGGTGGTTCAAGCTCCGACACGACAAGATCTACACAGCTGTTGAGCCCTTGAGTAAGGCCCTTAACCTCCCATTGCTCCAGGGGGAGATTAATAATAATAATAATAATCTGGCTCTCACCAGGCGGCACGGATGGTGCAGTGGGTAGCACTGCCGCCTCACAGCAAGGAGGTCCTGGGTTTGAATCCCGGTCGGCCCGGGCCTCTCTGTGTGGAGTTTGCATGTTCTGCGTGCTTGCGTGGGTTTCCTCTGGGTACTCCGGTTTCCTCCCACAGTCCAAAGACATGCAAGTTAAGCTGATTGGAGAGTCTAAATTGCCCGTAGGTATGAGTGTGTGAGTGAATGGTGTGTGTGCCCTACATTGGATTGGCAACCTGTCCAGGGTGTATTCCTGCCTTTCGCCCAATGTATTCTGGGATAGGCTCCAGCCCCCCTGCGACCTTGTTCAGGATAAGCGGGTTAAGATAATGGATGAATGGCTCTCACCTATCAGCTGTGTTGTTTAACGCCTGTTTGTGGATCCGGTGGAGCTCTGAAAATGTACAGGCTTCTGATCAGACAGCTTTTAACCCTCTACTAGAACCAGTCTAGTACCATGCCTACATTACAGAAAACTAAATACTAGGGGGGCTGAGTATAAGAAATTCTAGAATGTCTGCCTGGTGTAAAATGCATAACAATACCCTCGAGAATCTGTACTTTAACCACTCATTATTATTGACCAAAAATGTCAAAACAACAAAACCCTTCAAAGTAATCCAAAAATTTTGTCTTGGTTCATTTTTATGTCAAAAGTGGTACTTTCCTTACAGGGTATTCTTTTGTGATAGCAGCTAATCTCACTCCAAATTCTGATAAAACTGCTCATTGGTGTGTCTTGCAGTCGCCATTCTGTATTAATGTTATACTTCCAATTTCACAGCCTGTTCAGTTACTCTGACATTTTGGTTTTCTGAGGTTGGGATCACTGACTATTGAACATGAAACATTGCCCTGTGAGTAGCCAAATCTAAACCCTGCTGTAAAATTGAGCTATGGCAGCTTGACTACCTTGAAAAATTGAGCTGGGCATGCTGGTCATAAAGCTTGTCTAGCTGGGTATGAGCTGGTCAACCAGCTACCAGCCATTTCAAAACATTGCTTGAGCAGGTCAAACAATGTCTGGGAGCTGGTCTGAACTGGTCAACCAGCTTCCACCTGTTTAAAAACATAGCTTGAGTTTTTTTCACAGGGAAGTCATGTGAGGAAAGCGGATTCCTGTAACAGCCTGTAGATTCAGCCGCATGGTGTCCGAGGGTCTGTTCTTTCTGAGAGAGAGAGGCAGACCCCTCTGCACCGGGTCTGTTGTCTCTCCTAAGCTCTCATTCTTCTTAACGATGTTCCAAACAGTTTATTTTGTTACACCTATTGGCCTATTGTTTGTCTCTGACTGCTCTTCTCTTATTTCTCAGCCTCATTATGGCTTCCTTGAACAGGAAAATGTGGTCCTCATGGTGACAACCACCAATAACAGACTCCAAAGGAAATCAAAAGCTTAGAATCACGATAGATACTGAAAGCTTTCTTAAACCTGCACTAAGGAAGCGATTGAATATACCTGAATAATTAGAAACAGCTGAGAATGTCCAATTACTTTTGGTACCCCAAGATAGGGGTACTATATATAAAATGTAGGGATGTAATTCCTATACAGATTACTCAATATGAATGTAAATACCCTCAAATCAAAGGTGACAGTCTGGACTTTAACTTTATAGAAATTGTACCACTGTCCAAATACTTACGGACCTCACTAAAGTAAAGTACCGTAGCGCAGATTGGCAGAAACGGTCCACTGTAGGGATAAGTTACCAGGGAGACGTCGGCAGACTTGGCGGAAAAGCATCCTGTTAATATGTAACACTGTGCACTCAGCAGAAAGGTAGATGGGATATCTGGCAAACAGTGTTATCAGGAGGCTGCTGTTACTGATTCGAAATAACTGCTTTCAATTTCACCATCATACGTGTCCTCAAATTCAATTAGACACTGACAACACATTTTTTTAATCAAAATATCATTAAATCACTACTAGCATTTTAAACTTGAATATATATGTCGATATTTTAGTCAGCAAAACCATCCGGAACGACAGCGGCTCACAGGACGTGTTTAAATGCGTACAGTATGAAAGCGCATTCAGAACGGTCCCCCCTTGGTTCGGCATCCCTGCATTGTTCTGTTAAACAGTTGAGAGGCGATTTACGTAACACATGTGGCTGGAGTTATGAGCACGGCCTCGCGACAATGCGCATTCTAATTCAGGCAGGAGACAATGGGCAGCGTATGAACGGGGGAGGCCTTCGGACGCAGAGGCCCATTCTCTCCTTTCTGCGTCTGCCGGACGGCCCTTTGCGGCCACAACAATAAGGTTCAGCGTGATGCTGGAGTGTGACCACGCACTTTGACAAGAGCACCAAGGCACATTATTTGACTAGGGCAGTAAGATGTGGAGCCTGAGAAGTCTGAGTGACCTGCTGCAGTGAAGCTGGCCTGGTAATCTTTCAAAAGGGGGTTTAGAAAGACGCGGGGGCGATCTACATAGCGCCATACGTGGTTATCAGTAGGGCGTCCAGCATTGTACAGGTGCAGCTATTGTAACAGCGGGCCTTGCGCATGTTTGACTATGGCCCGGCCTGGTCCATAAGCAGGTTTAATCTTGACTCTCTGTGCTAGCCCATATGTCATAAGGCATCACATGGCCTGTCAGGTCAATTTTACGACACCGGACCCAATTCACTTCCTGCTTTCACAGTTTATCCTTTTAAGAAAAACGTGGCGGAGGGAGAGGGGTATTTTTACACGCCATCTTCGCGCTGAGTGTCAGCTGGGACACACCCTCCATTGTGCGCGCTTATTTGGGGCCCCCTGGGAAACTTTGTCTGAGATCCACCGGGTTCCTCAACAGGTGAGGGCTGACACGGCTCCCGTAATCCTGCAAACTGCCTTTAAAAACGCCCACGGGAGAAAGCCTGAGACCTGCAGACCAAACAGTCTATAAAACAAGAGCTAATCCCCCCATCTGAAAGAAAGCAGGTCTGCAGTGTGAGAAGCTATGGAGGTATAATTTCAGCAGTTAGTCACACGGGCGACATGTGGCAGGGCAGTGCTTCCCAGGTCAGATAATGTGGGAACCTAATGTAGCGCAAGATGCCAGCATGTCTCTGCTAATCAGGCCTTGATTGTTTCAGGGAAATGGAACGAGTAATTCGGAGAAAAGTTAAAGGGAACCAAGTGGGCTGGGTGGTCGTGCACACACAGAGGTGAGGCTCACCTCACCTTCCTTTACAAACAGGAAAACAAAAGAAGAAAACAAACTAACAAAAAAACATCACAAGGACGATTACACTCATAGGGCTCATAACACATTTCTGGGTGATCATATTGTGAACTCTATTTCCTCAATACAAAAATGACTTGTTGGTAGACTATTGTTTTTTTTGTTGTGGTATTTTATCTTTAATCATTGTACCAGACTTTGGCAGGCCTTCTTTAAAATTGCTTTACCCTCGCTGTTAACATTTGCATTTCTGCCAATATCCTCAGACTCGCTCAAAAAGAGGACTTTAATCCTAAAAAAAAGATGATTGTAAAGGTTTTTGTCAGCATAGAGAGACATTTAACCACTGACGAGGCAGGAGAAATACTGAATGGCAGATTTTAATTCTTGAATTTCCGTCACAACACCGGTTACATCACCCTTTATTAACAGCAGTGACTCAAAGCCCCTGGATTACTGAGAATTGTCGTACAGCGGTATCATTATAGCTGTGATACTGCTACAATACTTCGACCTTACTCTCAAACCTCATAGAATGCAATGCAGTGTCAGTACACATCTAAATATGCCATGTCAGATTTATTCATGAATTTACACGTGCTCCAAGATGGTAAAATAAGTGCGTATTACTCATGGTTTGCAGGAGAGGGATGGCTTCATGGGCATACCCAGATTAGCGCTGAGACAGACCCTGAGCAGGAGGAGACTGTACCCCAGCAGTTTCATAATGCTGGGATTATTAAAGATTACAGGCTAATTCTGCAGTCTTCAGACTCACTCCCTTAATAATGCTGATGGAACATATGTGAGGGTTAGGACACACAGTGGAGTTGTGGCTGTGGAACCCTTCCAGGACTTCAGCGCTCTTACAAAGCCAGGCCGTTACCCACAATCCCCCGCTGATCGCTCTGACTCTCTCTCCGTCTCCAGGAAGACACCTGTCTGAAGGCAGATAATTACAAACTGTGGGGTGGCTGAATGGGCCCAACCTGTTCATCCGCCAGGTCTTCGTAGCCAGAGGCCTGGCTTCACCACAGGAGCCTGCAGGCTCAGTGTCACAACATGGCCGCCAAACAAAAGGACGAGTACCCCGGCCTCGCCCCAATCTGTCTCTATGCGTGAGACTGGGTCCGGTGACCCCACTCAATTTATATCTCTGTGCGTCTGCTTGTGTGTGTGTGTGTGTGCGTATGTATATGAGTGAGAATAGTTAATCAGTGTACATTCTTATTTCTCGCTGCATTTATCTCAGCCAATTTCCACTCCACAGTCCCTAACATTTAGAATGTATGGCAATACACTCAAATAAAATATGCAACACTTAGAAATATACTGTATGGGCAAATATACGAAATACAGCACCATGAAATGAATGTATCATTATACTTTCAGAAAAGTATGTGCACTCATTTTTTATATGAAGAAAAAAAAATTTCAGTAAACTCTTCGGCAAGGGGTAATTATTTACCAGAGCTGCTGTCTGTCTGACAGAGTGTTTGGGAGCTCAGTGTGTTTGAGTCTGTTGTATTTCATTACCATTAGCCAGCGCTTCAGCTGGTTCACTACTAATCCTCTCAATCAGCTGCCCTCCGTCAGAATGATACTGTGTGTTGGGTGGCTTGTGTCCTTATTGGCTCCCCCATGAGTGTCCATATATTATATAACAATTATATAACCACAAAAGGACTGGATTATGTTACATTGTAAATTAATAACGGTTCTAGCCACAAATTTATTGTAAAAATAAGTTATCAGAGCTGATAATCAGAACTGATTTTAATGCCTATTTGAGAGCAGAAAGAATTTACCGTTTGTTGTCAACCAGTCTCAGTTGATTGTTGGTTTAAAATTTTTTGTACTAAGGTTTGCAATGCCTTAGGTGTGAGCCAAGCTAACATTTGGTTACCCTGAGGTTTGCATATTCAATGGTGCAGCTAAAGCCATTTTTTTGTAAACTATGGTAAAATATATCAAATCATGGCATCGTTTTCAGAATTACAAATCACATTAAAGTCATACATTAATAGCTCATTTTTTAAACTGTTTTATAATCTCTGACCAGGAAAGGCATCAACATCGGTGAACCCATGATGCATATGAAGGTTGCGCCTCACACGAGCAGGTCCAGATGGGTTTCACATTTCAGCTGACATACGAGCACACTAAACTTAATCAATCAATCAGTGTCTGTTCTCCGAGATACGGGTGAACCCCAACTGCAAAGCGCTTTATACGGCAGTTATTATTTTTCAGCAAGCTTTGCAGTACCATAACATTGTTTCTTGTGAAAGATACTGTATAATGCTCAGCAGCCTGCCCTGACCTGGCTTCAGCGAAAAAGGCTGAATATTACAAACTCTGAACAGTTTGGTGTTGAGAGACAATATATTAGCATACGTTTATTAATGTATTTATACATATGTATTATATATTACATATTATGTATTATATACATTTGGAGACTTTATGTAGGAGAATTGATTACAAATAGCTAATTTGCTGAAAAGCAAATATGTAGCAGCTCTATGTGTGTGTGTGTGTGTACATGTACATCATATATGCGTGTGTATGCCTGTGTGTGTGTGTGTGCGCATGTGTGTGTTTGTGTGTGTGTGTCCGCATGTGCATCATGTATGCGTCTGCATGTGCATGTGTGTGTGTGTGTGCATGTGTGCAAACTGTATATGAAGGTAAGCTACAGGACTTTTCTTTTCAAACAAAAGGGATGTTCCAGACGTCAGTTGTGCTGTTGTCACAAATCTCTCATCATCTCCAAACACATCACATAACACTCATAACACTCATTACATCAGCATGTGTCTTCTCCTTTTACCGAAAACGAGAACCATCAGATAAACTTCCACAGAGCTTCAGACAAGATTGTATGAAGTCTGATTGCATAAAGATAAAAAGATCTGCTCACACTGAGACTGACACCATCTCATCTCCGCACACATCTCTCTCTTTCTTTCTTCACACCTCTCTCTCTCTCCCTCCCTCTCTCTCTCTCTCTCTCTCTCTCTCTCTCTTCGTCAGCGCCTCTTGGTCCTCTCCTCCGCTGCAGCACATTAATGGCGTTCTCGCGTTACCGCGCAAGATACCGCCATCTGTTCCTGTGCCGCCTTCGTCTGCACCCCTGGATATCCCGCTATTTATTTAACTTTGAAGCCCTTCTGTTCGGCCGGCACAGAGCGCACCCAATTTAATTACAGGGAATGAAGATTATGGCTCCTGGCAGAGGCGTTCTGTTCGCGGGGGCAAGCGGGGGGCGAGCGACACACATTAACCCTAATATTGGTGAAAGAGAGAGAGAGAGAGAGAAGGAAGAGGGGGAGATAGAATGGGAGATGGAGCTAGAGAGAGAAAGAGAGAGAGTGAAAGAGAGAGACATTGAGTGAGAGGGAAAAAGCTGGAGAAAGAGAGAAATAAAGAGAGAGAGAGAGAGAGAGAGAGAGAGAGAGTGAGAGAGAGAGCACAGCCCCCCCCCCCCCCGAATATGACAGTAAGCTGGTGTCCAGTCTGATTTAGTGCTGGCACAGTGGCTGACACAGAGCAAAAACAGGATTAGAGAGAGACTTATGTGTCTGACGCTAATTGTGTTTTCAGCTTGTGCACTCTACACTCTACACTCATGGCTCCTAGCCTATCCTGCTTAACTTAGCCACGCTCAAGGTTCTGTCCTGTTCTGACTGCATAGCTATCCGAACGGATCACGGACCAGGTAGTGGTTGACACACAAATTCATTAGACTAACGGTCCATTTCCAGATTACTCAGGCCACACTATCTACTGCACAGTTAACATATGTCACAGCAGTCTTTTCAGAGCTCCTCTCTCCTCAATCTCCATCAAATGGTAAATTGTTGGCATTTTTTATAGAACCTTTATCCAAAGCGCTGTAGAATTGATGCTTCCCATTCACCCATTCACACTCAACGGCGATTGGCTGCCATGCAAGGCACCGACCAGCTCATCAGGAGCAATTGGGGATTAAGTGTCTTGCTCAGGGACACTCCGACACACCCAGACGACTGCTCTTACCTTCTGAGCCAATATCGCCCCATCACAAACAATTTCAATTTCTGTCTTTTTCACCATGTCACCTTTGATGAAATCAGTCACATTTCAGTCACTGTCTCAGTGCTTCAGGAACCCTCGCTCATGCCCACCTAACTGTAACAGATGAGGCTCAACCTTCCAAGCACATCAACAGCTTTGCCAGGTCAGCAGGGGGCCTGAGTCTGCAGACTGGCACACCAAAACCAATATTTACATTGTTATATTGTTCTTTTCCAGCATACATACCCAGAGGAAATGACTGTATCATAAGCACGGCACGGATTTCCACCATAACACACTTATGTTTGGTCAAAGGGTCACCCTCTGTGTCTTAATTGTATATTAGCCATTGAATCTGCTTTGCAGCTACTGTGCATTTATAATTCATAAAATATAAAAGTAAAACCAATCTAAACAAATCAATCAATCAATGTAGCTGATTGAAGCTTAAAATGACTAAGTGGAATTATGTCTATGGTTTTCAAAAAGTGTTGTTAGCAAAAGTAAGTCTTATCAGCCAAAACCGTTGATTTGTTACAGAAATGTACAATTCAGGCATTTGGAGAGATTTAAAGATGCGAAGGCACGCTCCTGTTGTGGCTGTGGAGTCCAATGCGGGAGTGCAGCACTTGAAGCCTGTCCCCAGGTTCTCTTTGGGTCTTTTCCTGCAGGCTCTCTTCTCCTCAGCCAGCTCTTGTCATTTTGCTTCTCCTCTTCCGAGGCTATGGTGCAAAACCCTGTTCCATTGGTTGCGATAACAGTGTCCATTTTGAGTGTATGAGGGAAGGATAATTTCCTTAGATTTATACTCAATGTGTCCAAGCATCCTGTTGGCCTGTTTTATGATGAGTGTGTGTGGGAGGAGTCTTGAAACCAGACAGATAGCAGTCAATAGGTCATTCTGTAAGAGGAAAGGGCAGAGCTGTTCAGATGGGTTTTGTTGGGAGAGAGCAGTAGAGAGACTGGGCAATAATTCCTCACTGTGTATTAGTGAAACTGCTGGAGCAATGGGATGGAGGAGGCAGAGGACTTTCTGCACCTTTTAAAGCGATAATTATCTGATCCCCTTTCAATCTTTACATCATTAACAGCTTTGCTCATTGGCTCATTTATAGAAGTGTCACCCTTCATTAATTTTCAGTTAATTATGTCAAATATTGGCCCATTACACCGCCTTATACACATTTAATAAAATGATTCTGTTCATACAAAAAGAGATTGATTAACACACTTAACATGAAAACAATAAATAATATTAAAATAAGAAAAGCTTATTATCGCAAGGATATGCAAGTATAAATGTAAAGAATGTTGGTGGTTAATTGAAATGCTTTTTTGCAGATCATGTAGTACATTAGAAACAGGTTGGGGATAATTACCTGATAAAGGCTACAGCCTCTGGTCCTTTGCAGTAGCACCCTCTCACAGAAGGTGTGGAAATGTAACACTGACCCAATCTGATTCCTTCAGCCCACAATGCAATTTAAATCTTACAATTCAATTAAATTGATTATTTAAATCAGTAAGATTGGCTTTCACAATGCATACAGAATTGATTCTATTTGATGAAATTTGATACATTTATTATAGTATATACACTCAGTGAGCACTTTATTAGGTATTTATTAGACTTATCCACTTAGAGGTTTGACACGTTGTGTGTTCAGAGATGCTCTGCATGTCAACGGTCTCTGACCTCTCTCATTACCAACCCGTTTTACCAGCAGAACTTCTGCTCACTGTATGTTTTTAGTTTGTTTGCACCATTCTCTGCCAACTGTAGAGACTACGTGAAAATCATAGGAGATCAGCAGTTTCTCAGAAACTCAAACCACCCTGTCTGTCATCAACAATCATTCCACGGTCAAAGTCGCTTAGATCTAATTTCTTCCCCATTCTGACATTTGGTCTAAACAACACCTGAACCTTTTGATCACGTCGGCATGCGTTGCTGCCACATGATTGGGTGATTAAATATTTGCATTGACACGCTGGTGTACAGGTCTACCAAATACCTGTAATAGATTTTTTTAAGAAAAACACTTTTCATGGCCATTATTTACTCATCGTGTCAAACATGAACTGTAATTACCACATACCTTTGAACACAGTAAAATGAATCTCTTAAGAGACTCTGGACATTATTTTGAGGAAATGTTATCGAACAGGAATATTTTTATAACCACCGTGCAGGGAGCTGCGATGTAGCAGTGATTTCTTGGCACGTTTGTGATAGCATTTGGCAAAGGCCATAGGGGGCTATTACGGCAGCTGAATGTTCTCTTTGTACTGGGGCTGTTGCCCTAATAACATGGCCAGCATTACTGGCAGAATACTGTCTATGAAGCTCAGGCCAAGTATCTCACCAGTAGGCAACACCCAAACAAGAATTAGACCAAGGAAGACACAACATAGCAAATGCCTTTGCTTCAACATCTATATCAGCACATATTCCTGGTGCTTATATTTATTTCCTCTCACCAGAACTATATGTATATATTTTAATATGTTTTATGGCACAATGACTTGATGCAAATTTTTATTTGTCTGAGATACTGTATTTACCAACAGGGAATGTAAGAGGAAATTGTCAAACTATCATGTGATTACAGGAAATTGAAGTCAAGTCAAATACTGATTAGACCTTTATAAAATGATCCAACAACCAGAAAGATGATTATGAACACTGAAAAGGGGATTTATCTATAATGCTATTTTAGTAAGTGCTGAATTGTTTCATGATTGATTTGTTAGGTATTGCTATCACCTTTCAAAGTGAGTCAGATTGTCGCCAAACCAAAAAAATCTATACTTCCACTTAGTGTGATAAAACTGGCATTGATTTTAAAAATGTCTTTGTTTATTTTACTATTTCTTTTTTTGAGTATCGTCTACTTGGACCTCTGTTAGTGGTCCATAGGACTGACAGATGTCCTGCTTTAGGTGGTCACAACAGTTGGCTTGGTGTCCGTTACCAGCACATCTGTTACACATGCCCTTTTGGCAACATGGCCCTTGTCTTTCTTCGCCATGCCTGGTGTCTGCTTGTTTCCTACATATGGCTGGATAAGAGTAATGGTGTAATTATACGGCATATGCCCGTTAACGTGATACTGTGCACACATAACTCTATACAAGCACCGCCATGCTGACCATTAATCTGTGTGTGTATTGATATTGGTGGAGAATATCAGTAATATGACTGAAAGTAAAGTAATATGACTGAAAGTAATATCTCGTGCCTTTCACAGGGGTCTCAGGCTCCAGGAACCAAATTACTCAAGGACAACAAGTTGTAAAATACTGCATGTATGTGTGTGCTTGCGTGTGTGTGTTTTGTGTGTGTGTGTGTGTGTGTGTTTTGTGTGTGTGTGTGTGTGTGTGTGTGTGTGTTCCTCTATCTTCCCCTTTGCCACACCAGGGAGGAAGCCAGTCTGATGCCATCTCAGAACTTACGTTAGATAAAGACTATATTTCTTGTTTAAAACCTGCTTTTGTTGTGTTCAGGTTAGAGCTCAGTGTGCAATTATTCAGTATTCATGATATATGATTCAACATACTTAATACTTTTCTTTGTGACACTTTACTTTATGCTTATGTATGAACTATTCACCAATCAGATGTAGAATTATATATGCTACACTCTCAGAAATAAAGTGACAGTAGAGGCACATTTTTGTTCTTCAAGGATTACATTTCCCAAATGTACAGTACCCTGAAAGTATAGTAATGCCCTCTTTGGAAGCAAATTAATACATTTTCAATATAGTTACTGTATATATTGCTGTCTAGGGGTACAGTTTTATGTACCTATAGGGCACTGCCCCAGCGACAAGCATTTGTACCTTTAATACTGAGTGTGTGTGTAGAAAAACACTTTTGATCATAACTGGCCCAACATTGCTCAATTCATGCTTGCTGGGTGTAAGAGCTGGACTGGACTTCTGCAGAAACAAATCTCTTCTATGATATACCTTGTTTTGGCTGGTTATTATAAGGCAATAATTATTATTACTTTGCTGAACAATATGGTTGAGAAGACAGTAGAGTTCAGTAATGCAAAGGTATTAAAGTCATAAACAAAAGAAAAAAGAAACAAAAAGAAACACAAATTAACCGTACATATCCTCTGGTTTTTCCTATCATTGCTCATTTTCTTCTTCTTTTTCTGTCCAATAGCATCTTGTATCTCACTGGTGTACTGGGGAGGGGGGTCTGCACTGAATTTTTCTTTGCCATGGAAACGTCATCCACCTGTTAATGGAATTAGCTTTACTGTTTGAATCCCACACTCATTTATTTAGACTTGAATGTATTATTACACCTTGCCATTGCTACATTACCATGGAGGAAGACGATTGTTAACAGAATCACCAGGATGGTTACCTTGTAAGGCACGTCCTTTTCAGTTATTTTTGCTGAATTGAACTATTGAGTCTCTAAAATTATTCATTGATTGTACTTCTAGGCTTTTCCCCTGTTCTTGTTTGTTTCAGGTGATTTTTGCTTTCAGTCTTGTCGTCAGAGTGTGAAATGCATGTTAAATCGAATTCACATTGGGTGATTGACTCAATCAAGAACATTCGGTTTTTGGGCTCCTTGGTTACTTTAGCAGCATATTTTGGGTCGTTGTCCTGAAGCAAGGACATGCACACTTTAGAATGCATTCTACCGTCTTCTGTCATAACATCAATAAAGACAAGTGAGCCACTTCCACTGGCAGCCACACAAGCCCAAGCCATAACATTGCCATCACTATGTTTCACAGATATGGGTGCAGGCTTTGGATCATGATAAGTTCCTTCTTTTCTTCACACTTTCCTCTTTGCTTCACTTTGGCATAGGCTACTACTAATTTTACCTGTCATCTGGATTACTGTTCCATTTTCATGTACCTTTGTAGCAGACCCTAAACCTAAAGTATAACAGTGTATCACTGTCCAAATACAGTACTTACAGACTGCACTATGTATTACTTTCTATATATATAGATTCCATTACAAAATAACCTACTAGAACACAATTATTTAAAATAGTTTGCTTCTTCATGCAAAACCAGATTTGATCAGGTATAATTCGTTTTTTGGAATGTATTTATATGGCCAAACAAAATGGCACGGTTACAGAATTAGATTTGTTGACCACAGCCGGTTCTCCTCCGGGTTATAATTCCAAACATATTTAGGACCATGGACAGTTCTCCGGGAAATGTAAATATCTTATGATTGTACAATCGAACGATTAATTCCATCGGGGATTGTCACATCGTTTGGTTTTGTTATTCTCCATGTAGCCTACTGCTGCGTTATGCAGCGCGCATTCATGCATAAACAAGATCATTTTCATAAATTAAACCTCCTTGTTGTGGTAACATCTGCGACTCGCTCGGTTTGCCTGAAAATGATGGGCTGCGCGTATACGTGTGCTCCTTGACCATGGCAGTAGGGGGTTTAAGGAAATAACTAATAGTTGTGGCGCGAAACTTTTGTGTTGTTTTTGAAACAAATTCTGTTGTAAGGTTCGTAACTGCTTCGTTTTGTTTGTAACACAACATTCCGGAGGAGCTGGTAATTATGATAATTGCGTTGAATCGCTCGATGAGAATTCAATTTTTTCTTACGATGCATGATGGATCGCGTCTTCTGTATAACTTCACTGGTATTTCTCTTATCTAATCTGAGATAGTTCTTGCCGTTGCTGTGTAGGGCAAGCAGTATTCGTATGGGGAGAATTAATGGTCAAGATATTCTGTTGACTGGGCCAATATACGGAGGGTTGGCAGTGCCTCAGCAGTTTTTGCCTGGATAAAAGTAAAATAAAATAATTGCTTTGACAGGTCGTGAATCACAAAGTTGTTCCAACCAAATTTTTAGAATATGCCTATATGCACCAAATATTGGCCTTTTGGAAAGAGGAATTCATAACAATTTGGCATGGTGAATATGCACTTTAGACATGGTTGAGGTTTGATCCACCCTCATAGCTCTGTGGAAATAATCGACACATCAATACATTCCAGAGTACAATTCTGCTGTCATTCTGGACACAAACCTTATCCCGAATGTTTTCCTTATGAATCTTAAATGTACTGTCGTTTCCACATATTATTAACGTTGGCATAAGGATTTCAAATGAATGCCTAAATAGGAATAATTGATTTTATTCAACAATTATTTGTTGTATTTCACGAGTAAATACAAGTCGATAATCCCATAGGAATTACACACTAAGATATTACAGTATAGAGGAAGCACAAGAAATTGTTTTTTTAATAAAATGTTGAATACTATCTGAAATAAGAGTATAAGAGTTCAGAGATATGTGACAAAGCTCAATTGTGCCATGAAAAAAACAACTTTGCAGTCTTACATGGGAATTGATTCTATTTGAACTGACATTTTACTTAAACAGCACTTTGCCTCGACAGCATCGTACAAACAGAAGTGACGCCATCAACTGCACTTGCAAAAAAAAAAAATAATACAACTGTACGATAACAATAGCCAGGGAAACAATGTCATCAGGTGATTTCATATGTTTATTTTTTATTAGTTTTAAATTAGACCCACTACTTCATTTATAACCACGTTGTATTAAAAGGAAGCCTGTCGTGAACAAAAAGACAAATGACAAAAACATACTGGATGCATATTTCTGGGGACAGTAGAACATTTAATGCCCTGTCTAAAAGCCTATGCAATTATTCCTTTTCAGGACATTTTGATCAGTTTTGTAGGGTCTGATATTGAGATGTTGTGCAACCTTGCATCAGTTAAAGAAGTACCAAGGCATCAGGCCATTTTATAAATCTGTCCACTTAATACATGTCTTTATCACAATTTACTGTTGTGTGTTACCAAGAAATACAGCTGCGTTTTATAAAACATTAATGAAGCAACATGGAATAAAACAGATAATCGAGGTTATAAAGTTTAAATAACAATTATGTACAAAATCACGATATAATAATTCAGTATGCCAACCAGTATGAGATCGATCAGTAGTAAAATGCTGGTTGAAAAAAATATATATTCATTTAATTAATTGGCCCGTTATTTATTTAGAAATTGCATAGCTTCCAAATTATTGCTTGTGATTTTGTTACATGACCCACATGATTTATGCATTCTGAAAATGGTCACATCAATGTCCCATTCTGCCCTGCTCAGAAGTTCAAAGTATAATACAAGTGTGAATGGGAATATGCATCCTCGGTTCTTTTAAAGGCAGTAGAAACCATACATACATTAGTTTACGCGTGTAATATCTGCACTTTCGCGTCACAAATACCCCGATACTGATCGATTCAGTCTCTGAACGTTTCTGAACAACAATAAAACACTATTCGTGGAATATAGCGTTCAGTTGTGCGTTCATGAGTCTCTCGTGGTGAGAATGGCCGTCATATGACGTAATTGTTTCCATGGGGACCTCGCAGCGCTGCGTCGAGCTTCCGTAGAGAGAAGCGTGACCCTGCGCACCCGCCAGACCTGCGCCCGGATAGTGCATGGAGAAAGCGTAGTTCTTTTCGAAGTCTGAAGATCCTTCGTGCTTGAAAGAAAAGTTCCCGTTCACGCTCAATGGTGGACTCAGGGGTCCGTCAAACGAGGGGCTCGTGCAGTCCGTCAGCGGGGTTTCAAAGAAGGGCTCGAGAGCACTTGCGTAGGAGCTTGACTTGACGTGAAAGATGTGGGAGCTGTCCATTGTACCGTACGGAGGACTGGGAAGACCAGGGGTTTGGTACGAATAGGGATGCGCAGGGAAAGAAGCACTTACTGTCTGCATGTGGGAGGGCAATTCCTGACCCTGTTCCGGATGGAACGTTCTCGGGTTAAGCTGGAGACACCCAGCTACCAAATTAGTGGTCGGCTGAGACAATCCCTTGCAGAGAGCCTGCACAAATGACATCACATCCGGACTTTTACCTGACCGCAGGATCTCGGAAAGAGCCCAAATGTAATTTTTCGCAAGCCTCAGTGTTTCTATTTTTGACAGTTTCTGGGTTTTAGAATAACATGGAACAACTTTGCGCAAACATTCCAGCGCGTCATTGAGCCCGTGCATG
The DNA here is from genome assembly GCF_963514075.1 of Conger conger. Classification (NCBI taxonomy): domain Eukaryota; kingdom Metazoa; phylum Chordata; class Actinopteri; order Anguilliformes; family Congridae; genus Conger; species Conger conger. The sequence continues at coordinate 16,058,615 of NC_083776.1, forward strand.
CGGTTCCGCTCCCGCGCATTAGCCTTCACGCGCCTAACTTTAGACCTCTGCAGCCGAGCTTTGGTCATTTTCTTCTTCTTGGGCCCGCGCCTCTTAGGTTTCTGGTCGTCACCGTCCTCTTCCTCCTCTTCCTCTTCCTCTTCCTCATCCTCCTCATCATCATCATCTTCAAGTCTACTCGCATCTTCACAGACATGGTCACAATTCCTCCCAATCGCTATACGTTCCCCGTTTTTCTTGTCCATGTCACATTCATCCTGTGATCCAAGACACTCGTCATTCCAGTCTGCTGCGTCCTGGGATTCTGGCATCATGCCCTCTTCTGAGTACGACTTTGTCATGATCAAACCCTGTCAAAAAAGAGAGAAATTCATGAATTTCAAACCCTATAGGTTCCAGTGTCCAAATTATCTTCATTTGGAGAGAGAGAGAGAGAGAGAGAGAGAGAGAGAGAGAGAGAGAGAGAGAGAGAGAGAGAGAGAGAGAGAGAGAGATATGACGTGCAAGCGATGTCATGCTTGTATTAAACGATCGGACGAACATGAATGGCTGCAATGAAATCGGATCCGCTTATGTCTTACAATACCGTTATGTAACTCGGTGAACATAAGTAGATTAAACACAATTATTTTGTCTGTGGGATTATCATTCCCACCTTGTCTGATTAAAAGACTCCAAACAACACCAGCTCCCTCTTTTCAAGATAAATATATTTGCTTTAATTATATACAGTATATATACACAGTACATATACTTTTGGGATGAAAAACAAAGGAATATAAGAGGAAATATCCCAGTTTACATGAATGATTTGGTTATATGTTGCATGCAGATGGAAGCATGATCTTAAAACCAAAGTGGACGTTCTGCATTGTAAAACAGAGCTTTTCATATGAGGGCCTTGCGACTAGTTTTCTGTATCACCTGAAAGCAAGCCTTTTTTGTGTGGTAGCCAGCTAAACAAAAATGCTGAATGAAAATAATTGGAGAATTCTGTTTCCTCAATTCATTCATATATTTAATGAGATTTGAACTGATAACGCATGCATAACATGAGTAACAAATTAATAATTTGGCAATCAATAGCTGTGTAATTTTCTGCTACAATATAAAATCAAATACATGAAAATGTGCAGCCTATATTAAACATTGTTGCTGAAAGTGTACCGCAGTAGACAGTCATTTAGCCAATTGGCGCCTACCTCTTTGCTTTACTGTAAATCTTGTGCAGAGAGTTGCATGCCCTCCTCGGTGTGCGGCAGTCCAGCGCGGTGTATTTCTCCTGGCGGCGTGATGCTCGGGTTTTATAGTGGCGCTGCTGATGCTGAGAGCCGAGCATCTTCATCTATCGCTGCTGCTAATACCTTTGCGCCGATGACTGCCCGCAGGCTCCACCCCTTTTCCCCGGCACACGCCATATGGTGAACTACGTCAGGAAAACGGCCTTAAGCGTCACGTGACATGTTCCATTTGTATTCAACAGAGTTTTCTGTCCCAGCCCTTTGTGCCGAAAAGAAAGTGGCCATCTGTCGCCGGTTAGAAACTCCGTGGACCTGCTTGTACCCGCAGGAGGAATTAACCCTTCCAAGCATGCAGGACATATTCTCCTAAATAACAGATCCATCCCTCTCTTGCACTATGTCGGCCTTGCCCTTGCCTTCATGTGTGGGTGTATGTCTGTAAATGTTGTGATTTTAGGGAGGGTTACAAAGACTATTCCTTTTATTAGGGCCATTTTAAAATTGCTTGTATGATCAAAATAGTGTAGCTGAGATGATTATGGTAAATATAATTTAAGGAAGATATAAAAAAACCACCACCACCAGATATTACTTGGCTACTGCCACTACTACAAATAAATAATAATAAGAATAATAATAACAACAACAACAACAACAACAGTCATGATAATAACAAAATAATATTATTAATATTAATCCTCACAATACTCATCGTCGTCATCATTATTATAAATCACCAGCGATATCAGCTGTAACTACGTGAACAACAGCATGTACCAAATCTAATGGTAAATAAGAAAAGTGTAGTAGGCCAGTGGGTCAGACGCCACTCAGCGCTGCTTTAAGATGGTCTGAAATAGCGCAGTCCTCGGGTCGCCGCTAATCCTCGCTATATCTGCGCCAGATCTTCATTACCGGCGGTAGTTCTGAGGTCTGGCCTCGCGAGCTGCACGCTTACTAACAAAAGCCCTTTTCACGGTTCAATAACCCCAATCAGCTGTTTTCTATTCTATTTTGACATACTGCTGAAAAGAATCAACGTGATGACCGGTTAAAGGCCGCCATTGTAAATGGGGAAACACCTCGTTTAAAAAGGAAAGCATAGATTTTTAGGTTACTCGTGTCGCACGAATGTGTGTTGTTGTTCTTAATTAGGCCATACAAAGATAGTATTGATGGTTCCTTCATATTCATAAGATAATGGAAATGCTTTTAAAATGACATATCCTTATCAATAATGTACATGACATAATGCATAGAATCTACCCACGTGATAGGCAACGCTGGGCTTTACAGTTCATTAAAAAAAGTTCATCCAAAAACTTTCTTTTTACTACCCCAAATAGCATCCTGCAAATAGCGACTATCCTAGAAAGTCGTTTAAAATGAATAGTTCACTTTCTGGGGTTTAGAAAGCCCATTATTCCAGTTTTAATAAACCTTTTTTGCTCGAGGGGCAGCATATTTTAAATGTGTTCTGATGACCTACCGGCTTTACAATGACAGGGGTTATAGTAGCTATATGTATTTTTGGGAATGTGGGATCTAAAGGAATACAATGCAATTAATTAATTCGAAAAATAGTTTGCACAATGACAGTAAGCTTCCAGTGGTTCTATTTAGTGTGAATTTTCTGATTATTCTTCAAAAAAATATGTTTAATCTTATTTTCAAGAGGCACAATTTCCTATGTTGCAACCCGAGACCGTTCCACTCAAGGAAAGAACTGACACAGTAAATATTTGTATTTTTTATGAAGAAACGTTACAAATGAATATGTTCTATTAAAATCCTCGATTAAAGGCTTACATTAAAACGGTCTAGGGTGGCCAATAAAAAACACAGTAAAAATGATATAATATTAGCCTATTTTAAAAAAAGTGACCGATAGTTTTTCAGGTCACAAAACCATTAGAAAATGTGAAGAAAATAATGAAGTTTTAAGCAAGCTGTATGCTAGAGTGTAGGATAAAGACAAAGACTAAAATCCAATCACCTGAAGGAGTTTTATTCATATTCATTCATTCATGTTTTCACGGTCAAATTATTGAAGAAAACATGCTTCAAATTGCAACTTGCAATTTCATTTACTTGACTACGTCTTCAGAAGAATTGACACGGATCCTTACATGTTTTAAACATGGTGTCATTAACAGTGTTTGTCCAGCTCGGGTTCATAAATATTTAACATCCGTTAATAGTCGGACACAGATTCGCAGAGCGCCGGCCTGTACGCTGATATCCAGGTAACCGTTGAGTGGCCAGCGAGCATGAAGAGAGCAGCTAATCTTTCTCATAAAACTCCCACAGGTTTGACTCCCTTCCTGCCTGCAGCACAAGTTCACTCGGGTTGTTTGCCTGCCTTTACTGTTGCCATGAAAACCGAGTGTCATTCAGGAGAGGAAGCAAGTTCAGCACCACCGACAGCTACACTGTAGAAAAAACAAATGGGGGGTATTTTCAAAAGAGGGACAATTCTGCGAACATATGAATATTGAGGTACACAGTTCTAGAACAATAATTCCAAATAACAGTTTCCAGTCATTAATCAGTGTCGGAGCTTTTTTTCTGGAAGCAGCACGCTATTCCCCTCTTGCGCGAGCCAGGAAGTCAGATCAGACGTGTATCAATAATTGATGCAAATGTGGATTTAGCTCACAAATATTCAATGATTATTACACTAATGTTTATTACACAGTGTGTTAAATATTTAAACTGAATTAATATAAATATTAATGGCAATAGGGTAAATATGAGTTACCAAAAACGGTAATTTAAGGATGGAAAGGAAACCTCCATAGGCTATACAAAATGTTTTCCCTGAAAATATGAGAAACATTTAAAAGCACGTTTTAAAAACTGCAACTTGTGTTATTCGAATTTGCTTACTGTCAAAAATAAGCAATATTCTTCGAGGCAAAGCAGCTACGATGATCTGTATTTAAATATTAGCCAAATTGATAGGAGACCAAACAATATTTGGTTTCATAGACTCAAAATTCATAAAATTCATAAATCGCTTAACATGACGGACAAAAACAGACAGACAGTTTCAAACACGCGCAACTTTCAATATCTTAAAAGAAGAAATCAATGACCTGTGATTAATAGCCTACAAAAAACGACACATGAAATACTACAGTGGGCTACATTAATGAACACGATTGATGTAATGTAGGCCGTTTTATGTTGCCATTGCATGGGGGCTACCGGGCGTCACAGTATTATATTATACATTAAGTGCATGGGACATTGGCAAACATAGGCCCATTTCGATTCGAATAAAATATTGATGAACAACACCTACGTCATCAGAAGGGATTTTCTTCGGTTAGAGGCCTGGTGTTTCACCCCAGCACGCTTTCGCTTGAATAGGCAGTCGGATTAAATGAATTCGACTCCCATTTGATTGTGCTCTCTGCACTAATGACTTATGTTAAATTGCAGATTAGCATTAATTAGTTAGTTAGCTGATTAGTTCTCGGGGATTTTTGCGTGATGAATCACGTGAGAAGAGGAATGCGGGTATGAATTTCTTGGCCCACGAGGCAACCACGGCGAGGTGGACTGGCTAAAGAAAAAACGGCTTAAAATCTGTTTGCAAGTACAGAACTTCAGAACTTTTAAAAAATAAGATATAGATAATATACTAAATAATACTACAATTATTACTTATTATTAATTATTATTATTAGTATGAATAATAATCATCATCATAGAATAATAATACATTAATTATTGTAGAATTGCACATTTAAAAAAGGACAGTGAAGAACAAAAGGCAAAATTATTCCGAGAACAGGATATAATATAAAGTTAGAATTTAAAAATGAACTGAATTAAATGAATGAAATAGCCTACAGACACAAACATAAGAATTTGAAAGAAATAAAATAAGAAAATGAGTAACCGGAATAGTACGACATTAAGTCAAATGTAATTTAAAAGTAATTTAATGGCCAACGCTTTGTGAGGACAGCTTTTTCCTGTATGATCTTAAACAACGGATCTAAGGAACAGCCACTGTTCTGCATCTTAAACGGTTAACTTTGGCTTAGACTCGTGCAGAGATTTGGCGAAACTCGGCGTTTGTTATGCTGTCTTTCTGCGATTCTCCTCGCAGATCAAGCGCCATCCTCTGGTTGTTTTTTGCTTTTCTTTTCCTAAATAATTCATCAACATTTTCCACGAATTGTGAAAGAGGAACCCTGAATAATTTAACACATATGCGTAGATGTAATCTAAAATTGAACTAGTCATGGGTGAGTTTCCCAATAGCGACGTGTCTTGAAAATGTACAATTTCAAGGCAGCTCTGTCTCTGTCTCTGTCTCAATTTCACGCGTGTTTCCCAAAACATGACGCCAGTAGAACTTTTCAAGAGTAGCTTAACTCAAAAGAGTTAGGATACTTGAAGATAGCCTGCCTTAGTTAACTTTTCAGGTGTGTTTCAATACGGAATCAAAATAACAGAGGTTTGTGCAAACAAACTGCAAATTGTGGTAGGGTAGGGGACATAGTTTTAGGTATGTTTAGATACCTAAACTAAGTACTAAGGCTGAAAGTGACACACGCAATGGCACACGCAATACTTGGAATCTCACGACTAGTCACAGGGTGTCGTAGTAAAAAGGCAAACACTCGTAAAATGCCACTACGACATGATTCGGGAAACTCACCCCGTTATTTGTAGAGAAGGCTATCTTTAGTGATACTCTTGAAAAACGCACGTCTTGAAATTGTGCATGAAATAAGCTTTGCCGTGCACTTTCAAAACATGTCGCGACCGGGGAACTCACCCCAGATCATTTAATCGCCAGCTATGCTTTCGTTAACTTGCCAGCTGCTGTATGACAGCGACGGCCGCTGATTATCAAAACCCTGAAAAGCAGGTATTGTTATTGGTTAAACGTTTATTGGTTAACGACTATGCGCGGTTGGCAATATGATTACTAATAACCGTTCGTAGAAAAACGGATTTATGTAGCCAAGTCACCAAAATGCTTTAATAGAAAAAATATTGTTACTTGTTCACTTATATAAATGGCTAATAAGATAAACACAATATATCGGAACTGACTTCATGGAATTAGATACATTCCATTTTATTTTATAGGCTAATATAGGCTACGCGTATCCCCTAGCAGAATATGCATGTAGCCTACCAAAAGTAGCCTAAACGACATTTCCTCCACTGAAGTTTCTAACAAATTACCCGTGAGCATTAAATCTTGCGAGATTAAGTAGATAACGAGTGAATAACGCTAATTGATGCAAATAAGCCATCCGCTAATTAGGTATACATGGGCTAATAATGTTTACCGTTTGGCAACAGAGTGGTTCTTGATATGTTGGTAAATTTGGGAATTTTAGACTATGATGGAAAATACAACGGCGCTCTCTTGTGGAAAAAAATAATATTACAGCTGCGACAATAACCAACAATTAATGCGTGTGCAATTTATGAGCTCATTTTAATCGTATAATAATACTGATAGTAGTAACAATAACAATATTTTATCTAAATAATAATAATCATAATAATAATAATAATAATAATAATAATAATAATTTTACCCATACATTGATTTATTCATTGCCTCATTGCAATCAATAATTCTATCAAAATATTTTGGATTTAGGACTCATTATCAGTCTCACCCAGGGCTAAGTGGGTGGTTGTAAAGATTTTCTTACTATTTTAGCAGGTCCTGCATTAACAACGTTTTATGAGAAAAATGGCAAATCTTTGATTTGAAATGGCTAGTTCTCAGTTAAAGCTCAGTTCTGTAGAGTGGAGCTGAGAGAGTTACATCTCAGTTCTGTAGAGTGGGGTTGAGAGTTTATACTTCTGTAATTTCCTAGCATGCTGAGGGGCATGGACTGTATATGGTAGATGGAGGACAGGGAGAGAGAGGGTGGGAGAGACTGAGAGTGAAAGAGAGTGTGTTCACGCAGGATTAAGGCAGTGCCAGCTCTTTGCAGTAGACCAGGTTTGAGCCCTTTCTGAATGCTTTGCCAGTTAATGGAGTAGTAAAATGCTCCCTTTACATATTTAACTTGGCAAATGCTGGCTGTCCTCATTTTGATGAGCATTGCATAAACCCTTTTATTATGAAACTTTTATACAGTACTTTGCCAAAATTAAACACCTCCTGGCCATTTGTGAAAAGATGCCTGATGCCTGATGACTCATGGCTCATGGCTCAGGTAATGTTGGAGGTATTATAAGAGCGTTATGATTCTTTTTACTTCTGAACTTGTAAGTCGCTTTGGATTGAAAGCGTCTGCCAAATGACAAAAATGTAAAATTTAATTCAGGACTGTCAGCTCTGGGTTAGTTAGGGTCAGGGTTAGGATCAGGATTAGGGTCAGGATTAAGGTCAGGTTTAGGGTCAGGGTTTACCAAGTAGTCCCTTATCAGGGCACAGGACAAAACATTTACAGAAGTGACACATGCAACCTCTAGGCAAACCTATACAGCTGGTCACAGCTTATCATGAATTGTGTGCTTGTTTTTTTGCGATGTGTTCTCTGATGAATCTCTCTGCAGGACATCTCTAGGGGCCTCTCTGGAACAGCAGAACTACACACCAGCCAGGTGAGCTGGAGCTATCTCAGTCACACACACACCCACCACATATAGCCCACTAACCAACTCACTCATCACATACAGCCCACACTGTGTGTGCCTGTGAGTATGCGTTAGTGTGTTTCAGTGTATCAGTGTTAGTGTATATATGTGTGTGTACGTGTTAACCCTACCCATATTCTGCCTGCTCTCTCTCTCTCTCTCTCTCTCTCTCTCTCTCTCCCCCTCCCTCGCTCTCTTTCACACATACACGCACATGCAAATACACACATGCAGGCAGTGTTTTTTGCGGAGTGGATTTTCAGGCAGTCTGTAAGACAGAGCGAGGCCCCGGTTAGGTCGGTATTTCACTCCCCGTCTCCTGGCACTGCTAACAACATGAACTCTCCTGTCAGCACTGCTGATGTAGGTAAGAATCGAACACGTTAATAGTCCTCTCTTATTTCCTTTTGTGTTGCTAGGTAGGCCGTTTCATTGCCTGTATTTCCTGAGGGGTTTTAGGTTCTGAAGTTCTTGTAGGTTGTTCATGTTTTGCCTCTGAACGTATGTGAACAAGCAGGTCATTTTATGATTTTCTTGTGCGTTTAGAAGTATGCTAATTCTCAAGGAATGGTGGCATTTTAAAATGTATTTGTACACTTGAGATACAGATTTGATTGTGTGTGCTTCACAGTCCGATACAGAATGGAATGTGGGGGCGGCCTGTAGCGTAGTGGTTAAGGTAAATGACTGGGACAGGCAAGGTTGGTCGAATCCCAGCATAGCCACAATAAGATCCGCACAGCAGTTGGGCCCTTGAGCAAGGCCCTTAACCCTGCATTGCTCCAGGGGAGGACTGTCTCCTGCTTAGTCTAATCAACTGTACGTCGCTCTGGATAAGAGCGTCTGCCAAATGCCAATAATGTAATGTAATGTAATGAATGTGCATCTTTTGCAGTTTTGATATAGAAGAGTTTACGTATGTTTCACAGGTATATTAAAGAATGGATTGTGTATCTTTCACAGTGTGATAATCAATGATTGTGTGTGCTTCACAGACATACATAATGGATCCAGCTTTGAAGATGACCTGTTACTGGGAGCTGAAGGTGAGCACTAGCGCTCTCTTTAAAATTTAAGACTGACCTTTGACCTTTGAATGCACTGCCTCTTACTGAGGGACAGATTTCTTCTTCTCTCATCCATAAGGGAACAGACTGTGGGAATATTTAAAGTGGGATCACGTTAAAAGATATACATATGCAAGAATATACATTGTGATTGGGTGTGTAGACCATTATACCCTTCTCTGCTGTTTTTATTTTACCTTTACATCACGGTCACCTGCACAGGTAGGCCTGCATCCATGCTGAGTGTATGAAGGCCACTCTGTTAGGGCTGTGCCCACTTCTTCCAATCAATTCTGCACACACACACACACACACTCCACTCATTCACTGCTGCCCCTGCTATGACCAGCTTCAAATGACTAGCTACCAGCTGTTTCAAAACATAGCTTGCGCTGGTCAAACCATGTCGTGCAGGGAGCTGGTCTGAACTGGTCAACCTAGCTAGGGCTATTTTGTTGAGCAGGGTGCAGCCTGAAGCATAATCATTTTAAGCTGCACTTCTTATTCCCACGCAGTGTGATGTAAGCGGGGCGTGTGCAGACATGCGCCCTCTCCCTCCCCTCTTACGCTCACATCATCTCTCATCGCCTCACGTCTAATCCCGTTACAAGCGCAGACAAGCACCAACAGCCTGTCGATCCAGCGGCGATGCCACAAATCGCAACCCGTTCCTGGGAAAAACCAGTCTGCTAATATACACTTTCATGTTGACGAAGCAGTTAAGCTGATCGGCTGATGTGTTTCTTGCTCTCTCGATAACCTTTGCATTCTGGGAAAAGGGCAGCTTTCAGCAGAAAGAAACGTTTCTTTATTAGTGTGTGGGTTTTGTATTTCTGGCCCATTCAGTCTGTTGGTAAAGCAGTAGTCTCTTGTGAAGAATTCAATTGTGTTCTGAGTGTCAGAAACTAGACAGCCACACCTACTTATGGTGAAAACACTCACAGGTGTATGGGCTGTGGTTCACTTTGTTCACTTTGCAGTAGTGTTTGGTATTTCTTATTATTTCTTATTTCAATTTCTTATTAATTTGATTTGTCAATTTTTAGTACTGTAACATCTTTGTCCTGTATGAAGTTTGAGCTTTAATTAACAAATAGATTTTCTTCTTTATTTGCTGTTTTGCATAGTTTCCTTTAAAAAACAAATGGCCCATTTTACAGGGCAATTTATTATTATTTTATTTATTATTTATTTATTATAGGTAAGGGAATTAATGTGTAATGGCGTTGTCATAGAAACAAAGCAATTATCATTTGTTTTTATATCAGCATGTAATGTGAGCAGGTGTAAAAAAAAGAATGGGCTTGGGTACTGAGTGCTCTGAAAAGCTGTAACTCATGTATGAATGTTCAGCCTTAAGGTTTCTTTGCAATTCTGATCAGAAAAAAAACATCTTAATGTTGTATTTAAGGGATCCACACAAGCATACACACACACAGACACACACACACACACACACACACACACAACAAATCTCTTTTAGCAAATTTTAGCTAAATGGTTGTAGAAGAAAAAAAAAAAACAGTGCTTAGTATTCTCGTGCTCGTTTCCATGGGGACACACATACACTCAGTGCACACTTTATTAGGTATTTATTTTATTGACTTATTTTAATAGTCTTCTACTGCTGTGGCCTATCCTCTTTAGAGTTATGATGTGTGTTCAGAGATGCTCTTCTGCATACCACTGTTGTAATGTGTAAAGGCGCTATATAAATGCCAACTATTTAATGTGGGGTTATTTGTGTTATTGTCACCTTCCTGTCAGTAAAGTGATCAATGAGTGTACATTTCTGGCTCAAATGAAACTTTCTGTGAAGCCAGAGAACAGAATTTGACAGTCAGAAGCTGCAATATGCGCAAGCCAACTGCTTTATATGCACGAGCACAGAACATGCAAAACTTTAGAAAGCAATTGAAAATGACTTCTTCCTTCCAGAACTGTTGCTAGCAATACTGTGATGTTTGTACCTGCCATTTTCCAATTTAACTTGCCATTATAAATACATTTCAGGGAATGATAGACACATAGTATCTATCGCTGTAATTAATTTGTAAAATGTATCAAAGAGAAACTACAAACCACTAGTTATATTTCCTGGATTCACAAATAAGCTGAACCATATTTGATTTGTAATGTGAGTAGAAATGTGAACAATTATGCTCATTATCACATTTTAAAGAGATGGTTTACTTTCCGTTTTATATTATTATTTCAGTTTTAGTTTTTGTTTCAACTTGGCCCACAGGTTGTACCTGGGGATATGAAATAATTTCAGGCCTCTTCAGTATTATTTCAATAGTGCATTTACAACACAAATTGGCACAAAGCAGCTTTACATAGACCCCAGGCATGAGAGAGCCTCAGACCAAGCCCTAGGGCACCAGCGGCAGTAAAACCTCCCTGACTAACAGGACAAACCCAGCACAGAGAGGCAGCCTATCTGCTTCTGGCTGGCCCCAAGCAGGCACTGAGCTTAACAAATAATAGCACACTGAAATTTAGATCAATAAATATACAGTATATTACTGAATTTAATATGAACAATAATTTAATACAATAACCCATGTCTGTGGGTGGGGTGTGGTGGAGGAGGTGCCTGTGAGCAGAAGACTGAGCAGGGTCTTTTATCGTGTCCCATATCTTTCAGACGTTGCTGTCAGAGAAGTTTAGGAAGTTTTTATGACTGCACATTACAGGAAGGCAGGACACTGCCAGTCTTCAGCTGTGCTGTACAGGTATCTGAGATTTGTTTCTGATCCAGGGAGCTCATTCATAAAGTTAGCAGGATCTGAGCACATTAAATGGCGAAAATAATATTTGGAATGTGGGTTCACATAGCAGGGTAATGGTTAGCTGAAGGTTATAAGAGAATGGACTGATAATACTGGGTTGTGGGGCAAGGTGGCTACATGGTTAATTTCAATGCTATCAGGTTTGGACCAGATCAAGAGTATGACTGCTGTGGGTGGATCCACAGATTAAGAGAATCCAGTGGAGTGCTATAATAGACAAAATGGTGATCTAATTAATTATCACAACCCTTTCTGTGTTTACAACCAGGGTAGATAGAAGATGTGCAAATTCTGATATTTGCCAGGTGGCCTCATGATTATTCCAAGGGTAAACACATGCCCTCCTGTCCAGATGTGCAAAGCTAAGTACTAAAAAATTAAAATTAATTAAAACTACAAATGTATCAAAAGTTGGAAGGGAGGTTTGTTCAGTCATAAACAAAAGTCATTTGATTTGAGCTGATCCAAGTTTCAGTCCAACATATGATGTCAAATTGGTGCTCAGTAACTAGTTCATTCACCAGTGCAGTCTTTGGTGTTAATAGCCATAATTAACACAGTCATACATGTGGCAGCCATACATGCCCAAACTATAACACCACCAGCACCATATTTGACAGATTGTAGGTTCTTGGGCAGTTACTTTTATCCTCCACACGTTGTTCTTGTCATCACTCTGATACAAGTGAATCTATCCACAATTCCTTTTCCCAGAACTCTGCAGGCTCATTTAGGGACTTCTCAGCAAACTGTAACCTACCCATCCTGTTTTTGTGGCTATCCAATGATTTGAATCTTGCAGTGTAGCCTCTGTAGTTTTGTTTATGAAGTCTTCTGCATGTAGTAGTCACTGACATACACTGCTTCCCGAAGAGGGTTTCAGATCAGTTGGACAGGTGTTTGGTTTTTTTCATTGTGAAGAATACTCTTCAGTCATCAACTGCAGTGGTCTTCCAGGTCCTTTGAAATGACTGAGCTTACCAATGCTCTCTTTCCTCTTAATGATGTTACAAACATTGGGGCGACATGGCTCAGGCAGTAAAAGGGAAAGGGTCACAGAGCATTTCCTGTGCTAATGGCTAGATAAGACCCCAGGAACAACAGGCTCAAATAATTTCAAACAAATCTCATGCTTTCTGAGAACAGTATGTTTGTGAGGTCTATCGTCTACAGCATTGACTCTCCTGTGTGTTTGTGAGGTGTGTCCTTTACAGCATAGACACTCCAGTGTGTTTGTGTGGTATATGCTCTTCAGCATAGACATTCCAGTGTGATTGTGAGGTATATGCTCTTCAGCACTGACACTCCAGTGTGTTTGTGAGGTATATGCTCTTCAGCACTGACACTCCTGTGTGTTTGTGAAGTCTATGCTCTTCAGCATTGACACTCCAGTGTGTTTGTGAGGTCAGTCACTCTGTGAGGTCTATCCTCCTCATCACTGACCCTCCATTGGCTCAGTGGGGTCTTCACTCGGTTCTCTGCCTCACTCATCGTTCGCTCCTCTCCACAGCCGTACACCTGCAGCCGCAGCGCTCCGGAGCGGAGTCCCCACGGTGAGTCCCCAGCCCGCGGCCTGCTCCTCAGCCTCCTGTCTGTGCTGCGGCCCTGGCTGATCGCCTGTCTCTTCCACCGCAGCTCCAGGCCGCTGTGGAGGGACGAGGGCTGCACCCTACGCGGGAGGAGCCTCAGTGTGGCCTCCACAAGCAGCTCTGTGTCCAGGTGGGGCCAGTAGGCGCTCACATTATTATCATTGTTACTATTAAGGGTGTACAAGATGCTGGAACCTCTTCTTGTTTGGATTCTTTTGATTTATTTTTTACTGCCCATTGATCAAGCAACCCTTAGTGTCTCTGAGGCTAACCAGACTTCAGAGGCTTGTGTGGGTGGACAAATTTCAGGTGACAATTTGGCACACGCTGGCCACCTGGTGGCACTCATAGAGCACGAGACTGCCGGGAACCCGGGCCCCTGTGTTACATGTTGCTTGAGGGTCACAAAGTTTGATGCAAAGATCCCTGTCCTCAGGCCTCAAAACCCAACCAAAAAAATGCAGATTGAATGTGAAATTGGTGTACAACTACTATCTATGCAGCTACAAATAAAAAGAAAAGAACTATTGTAGAGAATTGCTGCAGTGGTAGATCCCTCCCTCCCCATTACATCCTAAGTGTCCCTAATGAGGAACTATTTTTGTCAGGAGGAACACTGACCAGCATTAATATTTTCTCAGTTCAGGCCTAACTACCTCATTGATTCTTATGAAATTTGGAACAACAATGGGGAGTGACTCCCTGTGACTTAATTTTTCCGCCCATGGCTGTGTGCTAACAGTTAAACACAATTATTTTGTCTGTGGGATTATCATTCCCACCTTGTCTGATTAAAAGACTCCAAACAACACCAGCTCCCTCTTTTCAAGATAAATATATTTGCTTTAATTATATACAGTATATATACACAGTACATATACTTTTGGGATGAAAAACAAAGGAATATAAGAGGAAATATCCCAGTTTACATGAATGATTTGGTTATATGTTGCATGCAGATGGAAGCATGATCTTAAAACCAAAGTGGACGTTCTGCATTGTAAAACAGAGCTTTTCATATGAGGGCCTTGCGACTAGTTTTCTGTATCACCTGAAAGCAAGCCTTTTTTGTGTGGTAGCCAGCTAAACAAAAATGCTGAATGCCCTGAATCCTGGGAAAACCTCCAGGTTTGAATGCATGAGAAAGAAAAGCACCAATAGCACTGAGTGCATGATGAATAAAAACACTTATAACACTCCGTGAATAAGAAATAAAAACATTTATAACACTCAGTGAATAAGAAATAAAAACACTAATAGCACTCAGTGAATAAGAAATAAAAACACTTATAGCACTCAGTGAATAAGAAATAAAAACACTAATAACACTCAATGAATACGAAATAAAAACACTAATAACACTGAGTGCACTTAGAACTGTGAAGGAGCAGGGGCGGGAGACTAAGAGCAACCGGGAAGGGATCACAAAGTTACCAACAATAAGTTGGATAACCACTGAAATAAGCTAGGAGCCCCTCACAAATGTGTGGGGCCACTAGGAGAGGAATATAAAAACCGAAAATGGGAGAGAGACTCACTGGCGAAATGCCAACTGAAAGAAAACCATGAAATCGGTCGAACAGGATAAGTGCAAACTAGCATGGAATGCCCGATGAAGCGGGCAAGTTTTGTGTGAAAAAAAAAACTGAAAAAGGGAACCAAACTCCCCGGCGATTCGCCAACCGAAAATTTGACCTGAACTAGAATGGTCAGAAAAAGAAAAAAAAACGAGATTCCTGAATGGCAGTCTCAAAAGGGCAAACTCCGCCACTCGCACCTCCAAACAGAAGAGGGCCTAAGCAACCAATATAGGGAAGGTCCATGGGAACCAACCAACCCAAGAGAAACCAAACTACCGGTCCCTGCATATCTAACTAATTTCTAAAGAGAAAAGTGAATGCTTTTCCAGACTCAAAGCAATTCAGTCCTCCAACAAACTACATCTATACATCTATAGGCCCAGTGTACGTATCAAAATGAAACACTAAAGCTCAGAGCAGAGCCAAGAAGAGACTTAAATAGCTCTCCACACAGCTGACAGCAATCGGCCATGATTACATCCACATTCCACATGCGGGAAGTAATTTCTCCTGCTGAACATGGCCGGCACGCCCTCTCGAGGTCTCGAGAGGTAAATCCTGGAATTTCCAGAAGTAGGCAGTGAAAACCATGACAATAGCACTGAGTGAATAAGAAATAAAACATTTATAACACTGAGTGCATGATAAATAAAAACACTTATAGCACGGAGTGCATGATACATAAAAACACATATAGAAGTGTTTTTTAGAAGTTAAAAATATGAATACAATTTTGTATATTATATATTAAATATTTTATACTGTATACACATGCATTTATACTTTATGTAGTCTTGGCTCTCAGACCCTTCCTTACTTCATTTTTTAAGTGGGGTGGGAGGACCAGATGTGACCAGGAGGGGGTCAATAAGTTACCCACAAGGGGTAACCACGAGTGAACTGGGTGAAAAACATAACGGGAAAAAACTCCCCAGCGAAAATGCCAACAAAAAACAACCCAGAGAAGAGGGCAAACAGTCTACACAGACTGGAACGAGGTAATTTGGACAATGAAAGGAATCACCTCAGGAAACACTACATCTCGCTCATCAAAAGACGAGGGGGCTCTTAGGACTAGGACAGGAATATAGGTTAAGAGAAGGAAATTAGGCAAACAAAGGCGGCTGCCTAAATTTGGGCAGCACGCCATGTAGAAAGAAACACAGCACAGGGCAAGAAACAGAAAGGATGAAGGGAGTATTTAAACCTTAACTCTAGCCCCAAGCTAAAGGAAGTTCCTGCATTTCTTTTGATGAAAAGGAGAGCAGTCCTCCGGCTAACGTCTACCTGGCTTTGTGAACGTGGCAGAATGTGACAGGGGAAAGCAGAGCTTAAATGGAGCAGGGCACACCTGCGAATGATCACACCTGCTAATTGCTGGAGAGAAAGAAAATTTGCCAGGAGCGCCCTCTAGCAAGGCCAAGAGGCAACAACCGGGCAGTAGCCGAGCAGGCTGACACTCATGACACGTTTGGACTCATGAGGGTGCTATAAAATCATATATCATGCTATACAATTGATGTACATGAACATAATGACTTTGGGACAGATTTGCAATGCAATGTATGGGCAACATCTGTTGCCTACATATGTGGAGAACCTTTATAGAATTTTCGATTTTAAATTATGGCTGAATAAATTGCATATACATTTATCTTCACGATCTTACATTGTGGCAGATTTCTGGCTGCAGGTTCTTCTCGGAAGAAGCACATAAAATAGGCCCTGTGCTTCAGTGAGAAACGAATTGCTTGGGAAACTGAAGATGGCTTTGCTATACTCGCTATTGCGAGTATGGATTCAATATAATGGCAGTACATGCATTGGTTTGTCCTTTATTTATTGAGTGAAGCAGGCACTGTCTAAGTTCACATGACCTTTAAAATTGAAATATGTGTTTGTGACCTGCCGCTTGGACTCTCTGGACCAGTGTTTCAGAGCTGCTGGAGCTCTGTGAAGCGGACCCTGAGGACATGCTGTATAGCCTGGGCTTCGGCACGGAAGAACCGGCCGCCGCCTCCAAGATCCCCTCCCGATTCGTCCACACCTCCTCCAACTTGCGAGGCATCAGCGCCAAAGTGTACCAGGAGGCTCAGCTACAGCGCATGGAGCTGGAGAACCCAAGCTACGCCCTGAAGAGTATGCAATCTGTGTGTGTGTGTGTGTGTGTTTGTGTTTGTGTTTGTGTGTGAGTGTGCATGCATAGGGGTGAGCGGAATACTCATTTTAGAGGAGTACCCGTAACGATTATTGACTTTTTTCCAAGCATGAGTGTCGTACGAGTAATTGGATCATTATCCATGATTGGAGAATTTGCCTGCTTTATTTACTTATTTTTTACTTTGGCTGCAGTAGCTGTAGTAGGTGTTCAATTGGAGGGGCGTGTTTTCTCTTTTGGGTGACGTTTTTGTGCCACACTCATTGGCTGCTGCCAGAAACCTGACAGGGTGTACATTTTTGCGCCCCTTGCCAATAGGCATTCAATGCTACTGCTACTGCGGTGACCATTGGCAGTGACTCCAACACTCATTTTTCTTTCCTGTTGGAGAAGAGGAAAGAATGAAAAAACGAAAGAAGAATGTTCGGACTGGATTTGCATTCCAGGTCCTTCCATCAGCACACTATTTTAATATTTTGTGTAGCCTAAAAGGTAACTGCAAAGTAGATGACGTAAAACACTGTTCAAATACATTGCTAAGAGCAATGACGAGAGCAATGTGCTAAAGGGTGGCATAGAAAACCAACACACACCTTACGAGTGGACATCATCTCATTCTAAATAAGAAAGGGAAGATTGCTACAGCTGCATTATAAGTGTTTCTGATGTCATGCTGCTACCCTTTAACTGGGTAAGTTTACTGGGTGGATATTTAAATGTTAACCAGCGATACTGTTCAGGTATTTTCATTTGTTGAAGTGCATCAGGCTGTGTGTTCCTTGGCTTGATGGCAAGCTAGTCTGTCAGTTATTTATTGTACTCCTTAGCCTGCAGGCTACTCTAAACTTGTAAAAAAGAAATGATAAGATGGTCTAGCAATTCACCCTCAAAGTACTGTTTCAGCATGTTGCTATGGTTGCATATATTGGTTATGTTCTGCTCCAAATAGAGAAGCTAGCCTGATGGCTAAGTCCAGTTTTGATTCTTTTTTGTCTTGGTCAAATTAAAGGTTTTAAACAAGGCTTAAATTGGTTTCTTATTTGCAACTTGTTATTTGTAATTCAATTTTTACACCAGTGCTGTAACTGCCTAGTTGCAGTTTCAGAAAAGTTTTTGAATACCAAAATCGTCTTGGAGAGAGAGAGAGAGAGAGAGAGAGAGAGATGACCTGGACCTACAGAACAATGGTTAAAATTAATACTGCCAGAACTGGGCCCAGGCAATGAATTTAAAAAGTAAAAGATAATATATTTCAAAAGAAGCCCAGAGGAAAGTAGATTTAAATTAACTCTAGATAACACCGCCGTACAGCACACTCAGAATTTATACTTCGGTCATTTCCATATTTCAAGTCTCCACTGCATAGCAAAAAATATCCCACCGATGCACTAGAACAGTCCACTAACAGTCCACAGTTAGACCATAGAGCTTATCCATACACTAGAATAGTGCTTTAACAGGATGAGCCCCCTGCATTGGCGTTTTTGAGTGAAATTCTGTGTTCTTCTCTTGCAGAGCGATTCCAGCAGATTAAAGCTCTGAGCACAGTGACTAACACCTTCTCCCGGCTCTACTCCCAAGTGCCAAATCCCCGGCAGAGAATCAGGAGCAGCAATGCGGAACCTACAGAGGCGGAGTCTATGGAGGCGGAGTCTGCAAAGTTGAATGTCGAGTCTGTGCAACAGAAGGTGGAGCCTCCAGAGTTGAAGGTGGAGTCTGTGCAACTGAAGGTGGAGCCTGTCCATCTAAAGGTGGAGTCTACACAGTTGAAGGTGGAGCCTAGAATATTGAAGGTGGAGCCTCCAGACTTGAAGGTGGGGCATGTGCAACTAAAGGCAGAGCCTACAGAGTTGAAGGTGGGGCATGTGCAACTGAAGGCAGAGCCTGTTCCTCTGAAGGTGCAGTCTACACAGTTGAAGGTTGAGCCTGTTCCTCTGAAGGTGGAGTCTACACAGTTAAAGGTGCAGTCTATGCAACTGAAGGTGGAGCCTACAGAGTTGAAGGTGGGGCATGTGCAACTAAAGGTGGAGCCTACAGAGTTGAAGGTGGGGCACGTGCAACTGAAGGCGGAGCCTGTTCATCTGAAGGTGGAGTCTACACAGTTGAAGGTTGAGCCTGTTCCTCTGAAGGTGGAGTCTACACAGTTAAAGGTGGAAACTATGCAACTGATGGCGGAGCCTACAGAGTTGAAGGTGGGGCATGTGCATCTGATGGTGGAGCCTACAGAGTTGAAGGTGGGGCATGTGCAACTGGTGGCGGAGCCTACAGAGTTGAAGGTGGAGTCTGTTCCTCTGAAGGTGGAGCCTCCACAGTTGACGGTGCAGTCTACGCAACTGAAGGTGGAGCCTACAGAGTTGAAGGTTGGTCATGTGCAACTAAAGGCGGAGCCTACAGAGTTGAAGCTGGAGCCTCTGAAGGTGGAGTCTACACAGTTAAAGGTGGGGCATGTGCATGTGAAGGCAGAGCCTGTTCATCTGAAGGTGGAGTCTACACAGTTGAAGGTGGAGCCTGTTCATCTGATGATGGAGCGTCCACAGTTGAAGGCGGAGTCTATGCAGCTGATGGCGGAGCCTACAGAGTTGAAGGTGGGGCATGTGCAACTGAAGGCAGAGCCTGTTCATCTGAAGGTGGAGTCTACACAGTTGAAGGTGGAGTCTGTTCCTCTGAAGGTGGAGTCTACACAGTTAAAGGTGGGGCATGTGCAACTGAAGGCAGAGCCTGTTCATCTGAAGGTGGAGTCTACACATTTGAAGGTGGAGCCTTTTAATGTGATGAAGGAGCCTCCACAGTTTAAGGTTGAGCCTGCTCCTCTGAAGGTGGAGCCTCCACAGTTGAAGGTGGAGTCTATACAACTGATGGCAGAGCCTACAGAGTTGAAAGTAGGGCACGTGCAACTGAAGGCAGAGCCTGTTCATCTGAAGGTGGAGTCTACACAGTTTAAGGTTGAGCCTGTTCCTCTGAAGGTGGAACCTCCACAGTTGAAGGTGGAGTCTATACAACTGATGGCAGAGCCTGCAGAGTTGAAAGTGGGGCATGTGCAACTGAAGGCAGAGCCTACAGAGTTGAAGGTGGAGTCTGTTCCTCTGAAGGTGGAGCCTCCACAGTTGATGGTGCAGTCTACGCAACTGAAGGCGGAGCCTACAGAGTTGAATATGGGGCATGTGCAACTGAAGGCAGAACCTGTTCCTCTGAAGTTGGAGTCTACACAGTTGAAAGTGGAGCCTCTGAAGATGGAGTCTACACAGTTAAAGGTGGGGCATGTGCATGTGAAGGCAGAGCCTGTTCATCTGAAGGTGGAGTCTACACAGTTGAAGGTGGAGCCTGTTCATCTGATGATGGAGCCTCCACAGTTGAAGGTGGAAACTATGCAACTGATGGCAGAGCCTACAGAGTTGAAGGTGGGGCATGTGCAACTGAAGGCAGAGCCTGTTCATCTGAAGGTGGAGTCTACACAGTTGAAGGTTGAGCCTGTTCCTCTGAAGGTGGAGTCTACACAGTTAAAGGTGCAGTCTATGCAACTAAAGGTGGAGCCTACAGAGTTGAAGGTGGGGCACGTGCAACTGAAGGCAGAGCCTGTTCATCTGAAGGTGGAGTCTACACAGTTGAAGGTTGAGCCTGTTCCTCTGAAGGTGGAGTCTACACAGTTAAAGGTGCAGTCTATGCAACTGAAGGCAGAGCCTACAGAGTTGAAGGTGGGGCATGTGCAACTGAAGGCGGAGCCTGTTCATCTGAAGGTGGAGTCTACACAGTTGAAGGTTGAGCCTGTTCCTCTGAAGGTGGAGTCTACACAGTTAAAGGTGCAGTCTATGCAACTGAAGGTGGAGCCTACAGAGTTGAAGGTGGGGCATGTGCAACTAAAGGTGGAGCCTACAGAGTTGAAGGTGGGGCATGTGCAACTGAAGGCGGAGCCTGTTCATCTGAAGGTGGAGTCGACACAGTTTAAGGCGGAGTCTATGCAGCTGATGGTGGAGCCTACAGAGTTGAAGGTGGGGCATGTGCAACTGAAGGCGGAGCCTGTTCATCTGAAGGTGGAGTCTACACAGTTGAAGGTTGAGCCTGTTCCTCTGAAGGTGGAGTCTACACAGTTAAAGGTGCAGTCTATGCAACTGAAGGTGGAGCCTACAGAGTTGAAGGTGGGGCATGTGCAACTAAAGGCAGAGCCTGTTCCTCTGAATGTGCAGTCTACACAGTTGAAGGTGGAGTCTATGCAACTGAAGGCAGAGCCTGTTCCTCTGATGGTGGAGTCTACACAGTTGAAGGTGGAGCCTCTAAAGGTGGAGTCTACACAGTTAAAGGTGGGGCAGGTGCAACTGAAGGCAGAGCCTGTTCGTCTGAAGGTGGAGTCTACACAGTTGAAGGTGGAGCCTGTTCCTTTGAAGGTGGAGCCTCCACAGTTGAAGCTGGAGTCTATGCAACTGAAGGCAGAGCCTACAGAGTTGAAGGTGGGGCATGTGCAACTGAAGGCGGAGCCTGTTCATCTGAAGGTGGAGTCTACACAGTTGAAGGTTGAGCCTGTTCCTCTGAAGGTGGAGTCTACACAGTTAAAGGTGCAGTCTATGCAACTGAAGGTGGAGCCTACAGAGTTGAAGGTGGGGCATGTGCAACTAAAGGTGGAGCCTACAGAGTTGAAGGTGGGGCATGTGCAACTGAAGGCGGAGCCTGTTCATCTGAAGGTGGAGTCTACACAGTTGAAGGTTGAGCCTGTTCCTCTGAAGGTGGAGTCTACACAATTAAAGGTGCAGTCTATGCAACTGAAGGCAGAGCCTACAGAGTTGAAGGTGGGGCATGTGCAACTGAAGGCGGAGCCTGTTCATCTGAAGGTGGAGTCTACACAGTTGAAGGTTGAGCCTGTTCCTCTGAAGGTGGAGTCTACACAGTTAAAGGTGCAGTCTATGCAACTGAAGGTGGAGCCTACAGAGTTGAAGGTGGGGCATGTGCAACTAAAGGTGGAGCCTACAGAGTTGAAGGTGGGGCATGTGCAACTGAAGGCGGAGCCTGTTCATCTGAAGGTGGAGTCTACACAGTTGAAGGTTGAGCCTGTTCCTCTGAAGGTGGAGTCTACACAGTTAAAGGTGCAGTCTATGCAACTGAAGGTGGAGCCTACAGAGTTGAAGGTGGGGCATGTGCAACTAAAGGTGGAGCCTACAGAGTTGAAGGTGGGGCATGTGCAACTGAAGGCGGAGCCTGTTCATCTGAAGGTGGAGTCTACACAGTTGAAGGTTGAGCCTGTTCCTCTGAAGGTGGAGTCTACACAATTAAAGGTGCAGTCTATGCAACTGAAGGCAGAGCCTACAGAGTTGAAGGTGGGGCATGTGCAACTGAAGGCGGAGCCTGTTCATCTGAAGGTGGAGTCTACACAGTTGAAGGTTGAGCCTGTTCCTCTGAAGGTGGAGTCTACACAGTTAAAGGTGCAGTCTATGCAACTGAAGGTGGAGCCTACAGAGTTGAAGGTGGGGCATGTGCAACTAAAGGTGGAGCCTACAGAGTTGAAGGTGGGGCATGTGCAACTGAAGGCGGAGCCTGTTCATCTGAAGGTGGAGTCTACACAGTTGAAGGTTGAGCCTGTTCCTCTGAAGGTGGAGTCTACACAGTTAAAGGTGCAGTCTATGCAACTGAAGGTGGAGCCTACAGAGTTGAAGGTGGGGCATGTGCAACTGAAGGCGGAGCCTGTTCATCTGAAGGTGGAGTCTACACAGTTGAAGGTTGAGCCTGTTCCTCTGAAGGTGGAGTCTACACAGTTAAAGGTGCAGTCTATGCAACTGAAGGTGGAGCCTACAGAGTTGAAGGTGGGGCATGTGCAACTGAAGGCAGAGCCTGTTCCTCTGATGGTGGAGTCTACACAGTTGAAGGTGGAGCCTCTAAGGGTGGAGTCTACACAGTTAAAGGTGGGGCAGGTGCAACTGAAGGCAGAGCCTGTTCATCTGAAGGTGCAGTCTACACAGTTGAAGGTGGAGCCTGTTCCTCTGAAGGTGGAGCCTCCACAGTTGAAGCTGGAGTCTATGCAACTGAAGGCAGAGCCTACAGAGTTGAAGGTGGGGCATGTGCAACTGAAGGCGGTGCCTCTTCATCTGAAGGTGGAGTCTACAGAGTTGAAGGTGGGGCCTGGAAAGTTGAAAGTGGAGTATTCCCTAGTTCGCTATGTTAGCTAGTGCTATGTATGTAAATTCAGTCAACCCTCATGTTTTCATCACAAATCTAAATGCCTTGATGACATAGGATACAGATATACTGCAAACTCCACATATTATTTTGTTGCACATTCCCTTTCTATAGGCCTGTCAGCCTCTCTGTTAGCATATCATTGCCATATCTTTCATCTTAGAAAGAAATGCTAAGTTCATTAATGATGCCCTAATCACAGAGGCATGTTCACCTGGGAAAGAAACTGGCATGGCCCCCATCGTTCAACTGGTTATTCATTTCTGTTCAAGAAGAGGCATGCCATCTGTGTATGAGATAAGGAAAACCGCTGTAAACTTTCTGTTCCTCAGAAATCATTCCCTGACAGAAACACTAACCTCCTTTAACTGTTTGGTACAGATTGATGAACGCAAGTGCTTCGCAGAGATCTGCAGCCCTGGTGAAACTGGCCAAGGTAAGTTTGTGGGACAGTTTTGACACATATGGTGTATTTGTCTTTGGTAGAAAGGAAGAAATGGGAATGTGGATAGTTATTATACAAATTATCATACGGCTACTGCATGGAAATTACAGTATTTGTCTCACAAACTGGCAGCATTTGCCTGTCAGATTCCACTGCCATCTTGATGAAATAAAAATAGCCCTCAACCTGGACTTACCTCTTTGAAAACCGATAGGCTGTCTTCCATGAAAATACAGTGTCATGTAAAATGGCCTGTCTTTCATGTATTACAATAGAACAGTTTAAATGCTACATTTTACATGTTTCTAGCTCAAAAACTGTGGACATGTGCTTCTTCAGTGCTAAAATATGCCCTTTGATCAGCATATATGCCTTTCCTTTGTATATCTTCTGCCAGGGCAATATGAAAATGAAAAGGCTTGTTTAGTTTTCATTGCTTATTAAAATATCTCTCCACTGGTGCGGAAGGGACTGAGACACTCACCTGCAGTGATGCGCTGATGTAATTTACATCAGCCTTTCAGAGCACATTTATGTGCGTTAACACAGCTCTGTGTCCTGCAGCCAGGCCCAGACATAGCTTATGCAATTAAACCTTTTCAAGCTGCTCATTGTACAATATACGTACATACGTTCTCCATCAACACAGTGATAATAAAGTGAGCATTAAATGGAGTGCCACTTTTCATTGAAGAAATCAGGAAGTACAGCCCTCACCTCTCCCTCTATAACTCTGTTAAAACCTGCAAGTTTGGGCATGATGTTCGGCAGGAGAGGAACATCATGCCCATAAAAACAATTCCTTCTCAAATTAAAGAACTTGTTTTAACGCGTTGGGCAGCACATTCATTGTTTCGTTAATGAAGTAGCACGGTAGGGAGATGCTTTTATTCATTCGCAATGCTAGAAGCAGCTGGGTTGGCAGACTACTGTCCGATTTTCACTGTTCCCTCGCTGATGGTAAGTATGTATGCTGTATGCCATCGCTTGAAGCATCCCTTACTTCCTTTGAACTCAGAGTCCAGTCTGCATATACTTCTACCTTTTGTTTTTCTTGGTCAAGGGTTTCCAGTTTCTCTGTAGTTGACACACTTATATCCTTAATTATGTGTAATTAATAGAGGCCATTATGGTAGTCCAGTTGCCTCACAGCAAGAAAGACCTGGGTTTGAGCTCAGCCCGGCCCTTCTGTGTGGAGTTCTGTGCATGTTCTCCCTGTGTCTGCGTGGGTTTCCTCCGGGTACTCCAAATTACTCCCACAGTCCAAAGACATGCAGGTTAGGTTAATTGGAGAGTCTAAATTGCCCCTTGGTGTGCTCCTGCTGTTGCCCTTGCCTAAGGCCCTGGCCTCAGAATTGGAGTTTGTCCCTGGGCGCTGCACTGTGGCTGTGGTAACTACAATGGGTGAAATGCAGAGAATGCATTTTGTTGCCTTAGAAGGCAATGACAACCATATTTAAATAAATACTGTATTGTTTTTGAGACCGTTGGTGAGATGCTGAGATCCATTCCAGGCTTATTTATTGACTTTTAACTTATAAAACAATAGGTACAAAATGAGAGCCTGTTTAAAAGAAATAAGTCTAGAGTAATGCAATTATTCAGTCTGAATTATTTGAATTCCAACTGGATTATTTTGACCCCACCTTCAAAGTTATAAACACAGATAGTTCCAGAGAACCAGCCACATTCATAAATGCTGCACATCTGAGCTTCTATGGTATGCTCATGAATAAATGTCCATGTGCATTATCACGTAGAATATATTTTGTAATTCCGGCAGAGAGTCAGGGGTGTGGCACAGTTGCCATGCGCTAGAAGCAGACTGCTGTCCTCTGACTCTGCCTGTTTGTCTGTCTGTCTGTAAGCAGATGAACACATGAGAATGGCCAGTCAGCAGCCTCTCGGCGGTGACCTCACAGTGGACACTTCCGTAGACGACTCCGCTCTACGTCTCAAGGTAAGCGCGCTGTTTTCTGGGACTGTGCCTCTGTCCAAACCTGCGAACTGAGCTCTGGCCTGTAGGCGCACTCCATTCGTAGCATTCCTGTCTGACAGGCTTGGCTTCAGAGAGAAAAAAAAAACTGTGGTTGAACAGTCATGTTGAATTATGTCCTGTGAATACTTCACATTGATTAATTAATGCTCCAGTTTAATGTATGTAGCCGAGAAGGCCATATCTCATGCTACAGTATTACATTACCATCATTTAGCAGACACACTTATCCAGAACAACCTGCATTTACACAGAATATCAGTGTTCAATATCAATATGAGCTCTGAGAGAAAATGGTGCAGTACAAATAAGAAGGCACAGAAGTCATGTTTATAATGTCATAATAAAGTAGGATTAATAAAGTGATAAGTTAACCAAATTTACAAAAGTAAACACCACTACACAGCTAGCCCATTGTTACACTATGCCTATAGCATACAGTAACTATACCAATGACTTTTCTTTACAAGATGGAAATTCAAGGAGAAAGAAAGGGGATAGGTAAAGAGGGCCAGAAGAGCCATGGTGCTTTGGTTTCTGCCCTGACTGTAGTGAGAAGCCCTTTCCACCACCAGGGGGCAGAGCAGTTTGGGGGTTTGGCGGGCAGGTGCCCAGAGGTAGCAGGACAGACAGGTCTGTTCTGTTCTGCCTGTTTGTTCTGCTGCATATTCATGCTCTCAGACTCTACGTCACCATAATGCTTAGGTACTTAGATTTGTAGGAGCCGTAATTGGGATAAAATTCCAGCCACACTTGGTGAAAAAAAGGAAGAAATATCATAATATTATTGGACAATTCTATTTTATTTTGGCATTATGTTTTCATCAGGGATAAGCACTAGGCTCCAGATTTATTGCTACCCTTCATAAAAATGGATATAATAGACAACATGGATAATGATGTATATTTTATGTTCAAACTTACAGGAAAACTATATACTTTTATTTCAATACATTTACTGTCATGTTTCAATGTTTTCTATTTAGTAATCTAATTCTTTCTGAAAAAGTGGAATTTGCAATACAATTTTACTTTAATTTACTTAATCCAAGTATAAAAATGAGGTAACAAGCATGCAAAATCCCATTGTCAACCATCAGCATGGGAAAATCCAAAGAACTGTCAATTCGTAAGACACAGATGATAATTGACAATCACGTTATTGACTATAAGTAGGGTAATCAGTACAAATAATACATTAACTGTTAAACATACCACTTAGCATTGTAAGGGAAATAATTAAAATGTGTAAAACATATGGAATGGGTGCAAACTTGCCAGGAAGAGGATGCAAGTGCATATCATGCCCACGGACGGCAAGGAAGACCATGAGGGAGGCCATAAGTAACCCAAGAATAGCAATTTAAGAATTACAGAAATTGGTTGTGTCTTGAGGTCACCAAGTCTAAAAAACATGATAGAATGGCACCTGGATACAAGCAAACTCTTTGGAAGGGTGGCAATGAGACAGCCCTTACTGAGCAGAATGCACAAAACCGAGCGTAATGAGTTTGCCAAACCTGGAATTATGACTAGAATAGAGTGCTATGGTCAGATGAGACCAAAATTCAACTTTGTGGCCATACAGACAATCAACATGTTTGGCGGCAAAATCCATACAAGGAAAAGCACATCATACCTTCTGTCAAACATTGCGGTGGGTCATTGATGTTTTCGGAGATTTGGAGCTTTGCTGCCAGTGGTCCGGGAACACTATTTAACATCAATGGCACAATGGATTCAACAAAGTACCAGGGCACCTTGGCAGAAAATCTGGGTGCCTCTGCTAGAAGTTGAGTCTTGGTCATAGGTAGACTCCAACCATACATCAAAATCCGTAACCATGTAACCATGTTCTGCAATAGCCATCTCAGGCTCCAGACATAAATCTCACGAAAAACCTATGATCTGAACTGTGGTATCCCAAGGATGGCAATGATTGTAAAGAGTTCTGCATGGAGGAATAATCAAAAATCCCTCCAAATGTGTTCTCTAACCTTATCACAAATTCTCAAAAAGATTCATAGCTGTCATCTTTGCCAGGGGTAAGGAATTGGTTGATTCTGTTGAATCATTAAAAAAGTGCTCGACTTTACAAATGCTGGAAAATAAAACTTATGTCAATAAATGTATCTTTTAGTATACAGAAATTATTTTGCATATTTTCCAAGGGTGGCAATAATTCTGGAGCCTATTGTATTTCAAACACAAAAAGGACAGTGCTTCTAAGGTAGGCAAGTTCAAAGAGGCAAGCTAGAAGATAAAATGTACCTACTCGGACGTCAGAGCAGTGTAATAAGCTAATGGAATTCACACTGGAAAATGCAGTGCTCTGGTTGGTCAATCAGGTGCAGGAGAGCTCAGACAGCTGTGATGGTGGGAACA
Source organism: Conger conger (assembly GCF_963514075.1). Classification (NCBI taxonomy): domain Eukaryota; kingdom Metazoa; phylum Chordata; class Actinopteri; order Anguilliformes; family Congridae; genus Conger; species Conger conger. The sequence continues at coordinate 16,086,663 of NC_083776.1, forward strand.
CAGCAACATCCAACGCTCTGGACCCCAGAACCCTGGCGACCTCAAACATCAGTTTCCGTGACCACCAGGAGGGCGTGGCCCCCACCCCCAGCATCCCGCTGGACCCCCAAGTCCTGAAAGAACAGAGTGAGCCCAAGGTCCAGGAACAGATCCTTGAACCCTCCCCCAACCAGATCCCCAAATCCCCAGATAAAGAGGAGCAAGACAACAAGCCACCTATCTCTGATCAACTTGTGCCTGCCATGGAAGTGAGATATGTCTCTGTACTCCACTCTCCTGAAGTTCTTCAACCCATTACTCTACTCCCCCCTACTAAAGTGCTTAGACGCATCACTGCACTTTCCTCTCCTAAAGATCCAGGTATTACACTTGAGCCCGACTCTCCTATAGATCCAGTTTTGGACCTGGTGGGTCGGGTGCAGTTGACCTTGCAGCGGGCAGAGTTGAAAGCCCGCTCCTTGCATGATGAGCGGGTGCAGAAGGCCTGGGCCAGGTCCAGGGACCTGCGGAGAGACATAGGGAGGCCCTCTGTGCCTGCTGCCCCGCCTGGCCCCGCACACATGGTGCACCCAAGTACTTTCACTTCCCATGAGGGACGAGGAGGGATGGGGGCCATCAGAGAGGAGGTGCAGAACTTCCTCCCCAGCATGTCCGGGGCGATGCCAAATGTTATCAGTAGGGTGCGCCCCTACCCCCTCCTGTACACGCCCTCCTACCTGAGTCGAAACTTCACCTCCTTGCAGAGAGCCTCCTCAGGCCAGGCCGCACAGGGCCTGGGTGAGCACACGACCTGCAGCCTTCCCAGTTTGCTCCACAGAGTCCCGTACAGCTCACCTGACATCAACCTCCATAATGCCTCCAAAAGCACACCCAATCTCAACCTCTACAATGCTCACTACAGCCCACCTCATACCAACCTACAGAGAACCCCCTATAGCCCACCTCATACCAACCTCCACAGGATGCCCTACAGTCCACCGGATATCAATGTCCATGGTTTCCACTATAGCTCACCTCCTACCAACCTACAGAGAACCTTCTATAGCCCACCTCATACCAACCTACAGAGAACCCCCTATAGCCCACCTCATACCAACCTACAGAGAACCCCCTATAGCCCACCTCATACCAACCTCCACAGGACGGCCTACAGTCCACCAGGTATCAATGTTCATGGTTTCCACTACAGCTCACCTCATGCCAACCTACAGAGAACCTCCTATAGCCCACCTCATACCAACCTCCACAGTCCCCACTATAGCCCACCTTATACCAACCTCCACAGGCCGCCCTACAGTCCACTGGGTATCAATGTCCATGGTGCCCACTACAGCTCACCACAAACCAACCTCCACAGTGCCCCCTACAGCCAACCTCATACCAACCTCCACAGCACCCCTAACCCCAACCTCAGCTCTGCTCTGTACAATACATATTCTTTCCTCCCCTGTGGCAATCCATATCCTGCTGCTGAGCCCTGGCTTTACCAAAGCACCCCCCCTACACAGCCACACCCGTCACCCCTGCTCTCCTGCACAGAGACGTACCTGACACACGTCCTTCAGAACATCCAGAGCACTGTGCAGAGCCTGAATCAGGTGAGACTCTCTCACTCTCTCTCTCTGTATGTTTGCCTGTCTTTATCTATTGCGCTCTCTCTCTCTCCTAAATTAATTTGGCTTATTAGGAAGCCAGAAGACATCTTGTATTGTCTGCTACTGGTACAACAGACACAACACACAGTCATAAAATAGAGAATAGCATTAATGAACTACTCATAGAGTAGACAGTAAGTGATGAGTGGCTGCTAAATGCCTGCTTCATGTGTTCACTCACTGTCTCTCAGACTTAACAGAGTGTCAAGGGACCAATCAGCAGCAACATGGAGTGTTCACTAGGTTGCTCACTTTGCTCACTTTGCTCACTTTTGCCCTGTTCTGTATCATGGGTTTTAGTTACCCCTGTGGGTTGGTCCGCTGGCTGTTCACAGAGGCTACATCTCAAACCACAAAAATGCTGCCTTCTTCGAGAGTATTCTAAAACAGGAAGGCATCGAGTGCCGTCCCAATCAAAAGATTGCAAAACAAGATGCTTTCTAAGGTACATTCTGGAAGCTGAAAACACAGAAAGCTTGCACAGAACTGTAAAAAAGCTTGTCCACAAGTGCAAGTACACAGTGAGCTCGAAAGTTTAATTACTTGACACACTGAACTAACATATTTCATGACTCTGACGTCTTCCGGCCTTCGAAGTGTGTTTCATTACATGCTGCCCTGATGCTGCCTAAGCACCTCCGAAGACATCTTTGAAGGAAAGTGACTAATCTGGCAGCAAGGCATCAAGGCAAATGCCTTTGGTGCAGCAAAGGTGTTTTTTTCAGCCTAGGGTCTGTTACATTACATTACATTATTGGCATTTGGCAGACGCTCTTATCCAGAGTGACGTACAGTTGATTAGACTAAGCAGGAGGCAATCCTCCCCTGGAGTAATGCAGGGTTAAGGGCCTTGCTCAAGGGCCCAATGGCTGTGCGGATCTTATTGTGACTACACTGGGATTAGAACCACCGACCTTGCATGTCCCAGTCATTTACCTTAACCACTACGCTACAGGCCGCCCCTTCCACACAATACTGCCCGTAAGGCCACAGAGCCTCATGGCTTCAGTCACAGTCAAGATTCCCAAATCCAGGAAGCTCCATTGCTGAGTGTACCGAGACCAGTTACCATGGTCACACAGTCCAGGGTGGCATATAAACCCTTGTGCTCAGGGATTGTCTGAAGCGGTGTGCTGATTTCTGAGTGTGTTGATTTTATCTTCTTGTGCAGCGCACATCTCTGCTAGAAGGAAGCCTCACTGTCCCAGTCAGGGGACCACAGGCCCCTGTCATGGCTCTGTACAAGGTATGGCCAGATGTCCTGCAGGCTAATGGCTCAGTATTAAGCCGAAACATACTCTATGCAAGGAACGCAAATGAGAACACGGACCCGGGACATACACAAGCTCTTTGCTTTATATAACATCTGCTTGTTTACTGTTTTTTTAGCCCTATGAGGCTGTACTGCCAATCTACAAGGTGCCAGCCTGAGAAAATCTGGTGGTTGTGAGCAGAAATGATTACTTCTTCGTGTGTAGTAGAGCAGTTTTTCCGGTTTACAATTAGCGCCTCAACTGTAATGCATGGAATTGCAGCACACGTTTGTTTTATGTTACAAAACTTGGACTGCACATTTTGCTACACAAGGGCGTGAGAAAAGTCCCGTACATTGTTGCACATGTCTGTGTTCCTTGCATAGAGTACGTAACCGGCTTTAGGGCCACCAGTTTTCTCCCATTGAATTTCAGTCCTCCACCAGCTAGAGGTAGCAATGGCCTCTTCTTCTCAAAAGTTATGCTATTCACACCACCTCAATACTCTTAGTCCACTAAGTAACTGCCACTAATTAAACACAGATGATGATTTTACAACTTGTGTTAAATTCTGTTTGATTATTTACTACTGTGGACATGCTGCAGTATTTTTAAATGTTGTTACAGGGACGTGAAAGGTTTGGTTAAGAGCATTTGGAAATGACTGCATCAGAAATGAGAACAATTATACAACATTTAACTTGCACAAAAAATGAATTAATGATTACACAAATAACTAATCATCAACTTCAGCCAAGACAAGTGTCTTGCCGCCGGGCAAAAACAGAAACCTGCAGTCACACCGGTCTTTTGTACTATAGGATTTGACTGAGGCTTTTAAATTCATTAAAGGGATTAACAAAGTGAACTACAGGCGATTAGTCAGGGTGAGCTCGGTTAACAGAACGAGGGGGAAAAAATGGAAATTAGCACAGGATAAATTCCACACTGACAAGTATTTTTTTCTCACAAAGTTGTTTTCACTGTGTGGAATAGCTTACCAGGACATGTAGTGGAAGCAGAAACACTGGGGGGCTTTCAAGACCGACTTGATAAGGTGCTAGATACTATTTCGCTTTTGGGTAAACTAAGCAATAGGTACACTTTAGTGGTAGGAAGAGGCAAGCATTACTGGGCATTGTGTTTTATAAATTCAATTTGGAAATATATTGTACAATTAGTCAATTGGCTGTGCCACTTGAGTGCCTATTGGGGACCCCCTACAAGATAAAAATTAAAATAGGGCCTGCACACCCAAACTCAATATAATTCTTTATTAGTCTCAAGCAGCTAGCATAGCATACACTCTCTAACAGAGGTCATGCAGATATGTTGTGTAGGTGCAGTGGCTAACTGAACTATTTATTATCCTTCTTGTGCATAATCTGTCTGTGTGTCTGTATTGTGTAATGCCTATTGTTGTGTGGTATGTGTGTGGTCCTGCTGCAAACAAATTGCCCCTTTGGGACAAAGAATAAACTGAACTGAACTGAACACAGCTAGCATGCGCTCTCTAACAGAGATCATGCAGATATATTATGTAGGCATCCTGTGGCTGTGTGTCACACACTGTTTCTCCTCCCCTCTCCTCCTCTCCCAGAGCACCTTGGAGGAGGTGCAGCAGATGAGGAGGAGTCTGAATCTGTTCCGGACTCAGATGATGGATCTGGAGCTGACCCTGATGAGGCAGCATGAGCAAGTGTACCGGACCCGGCAGGAAAGGTGGGTCCCCTTACAGGGACCACCAAAGCACATTATAGCCCAACCAGAGACCAGCCCCCTATTCTACCACACACATTATAGTCCAGCCAGAGACCAGCTCCTTATTCTACCACACACATTATAGACCAGCCAGAGACCAGCTCCTTATTCTACCACACACATTATAGACCAGATCATTATTCTACCAGACACATTATAGACCAGATCCTTATTCTACCACACACATTATAGACCAGATCATTATTCTACCAGACACATTATAGACCAGATCATTATTCTACCACACACAATAGGCTAGCTCCCTATTCTACCACACACGTTATAGACCAGCTCCTCATTCTACCATACACATTATAGACCAGCTCCTCATTCTACCACAGACGTTATAGACTAGCTCCTCATTCCACCACACACGTTATAGACCAGCTTCTCATTCTATAGACCAGCTCCTTCTCCTTAACATCTAAATGTCTCTCTTTCTGCATTGTGTGTGCGCGTGTGTGTGTGTATGCTGTGCACGTGTGTGTGGGTGGGCATTTGTACATATGTGTGTGTCTGTGTGTGTATGTGTGTGTGTGTGTGTACAGGGAAGAGGTGGAACGGCTGCAGTATCTGCGCAGTGCAGTGAGACACCAGCTCCTGCAGCTTGAGTGGCAGCAGGACACGCGTCTCTACCTCCTAGACCAGCAGATGCGTTCCGCCCGCTCTGCTGGCCTCTATCGCCACCCCATGGTCAGTGTCAGGAACTGCAACTGCTCACACGTTCAAATTCCTTGTTTTAATGCATATATTATAGCTTGGTTCTGTGTCGTCTAAACAACATGATTTGAATTACAAAAAGGAGAGAGAAAGAGTTTGTATCTGTGTGTTCATATGTATAAATCTACATACAGCATATACAGTGCCCTTTATAATGTTTGGGACAAAGACCCATCATTTATTTATTTGCCTCTGTACTCCACGATTTGAGATTTGTACTAAAAAAAAAAAAGTGTTTTTTCTGGAAAGAATTGTTTCTCCTGACAAATTTTCCTGTTGAACTCAAACCAAAATGTATAAACAAAAATATTATTAATTAATCTGAGGAAATCATTTTCCTTGTCCAAAACATTATGGAGGGCATTGTATATAAGTGATATTCATTCCTGGTCTTTGTTATTCTGCACTTATTTGACCAATTAAAGCAGATCATTACCCAATTAAACACTGCCTGTGTGGTGATGGTGCACAGTTGTGGTACTTTGTAACCTGTGGTTATTATCATAGGGTATCCATGCACACGCCCTGGACAGACTGCACGGTGGCTCCAATGTGCCTCTGAAGGAGCCGGTGAGTGTCTCTTTCTCCTCCTCAGATCAGCGATTGCAGATCCTCTGGTATCAGTCTTCAGTTCAGCGATAGCAGATTCTCTGGTATCAGTCTTCAGATCAGCGATAGCAGATTCTCTGGTATCAGTCTTCAGATCAGCGATAGCAGATTCTCTGGTATCAGTCTTCAGATCAGCGATAGCAGATTCTCTGGTATCAGTCTTCAGATCAGCGATAGCAGATTCTCTGGTATCAGTCTTCAGATCAGCGATAGCAGATTCTCTGGTATCAGTCTTCAGATCAGCGATAGCAGATTCTCTGGTATCAGTCTTCAGATCAGCGATAGCAGATTATCTGGTATCAGTCTTCAGATCAGCGATAGCAGATTCTCTGGTATCAGTCTTCAGTCCAGTGATAGCAGATCCTCTCGTTTCACTGTCCCCTCTCCATCTCAGAATAGGTGTGCCTTGGGATGGCAGTGTGGTACAGGGTTTAGTTAACTGGACATATAACTGGGAGGTTGCAGGTTTGTTTCCCAGGCAGGGGCACTGCCACTGAGCCAGGTGCTGTGCTTCAGTAAATATTCAGCTGGAAGTTTAGACTGTGTGAGAGGAGGTAAGATATGTGAACCCTCAGGGATACTGAAATCTGTTAAAGGCCTGATAGTGACGATGTACCCTCAGGATAAAGGCCTGATTGTGAATGATGTACCCTCAGGCTAAATGCCTGATAGTGATGATGTACCCTCAGGATAAAGGCCTGATTGTGAATGATGTACCCTCAGGTTAAAGGCCTGATTGTGAATGATGTACCCTCAGGTTAAAGGCCTGATTGTGAATGATGTACCCTCGGGTTAAAGGCCTGATTGTGAATGATGTACCCTCAGGTTAAAGGCCTGATTGTGAATGATATACCTGGGGTTAAAGGCCTGATTGTGAATGGTGTACCCTCAGGTTAAAGGCCTGATTGTGAATGATGTACCCTCAGGTGAAAGGCCTGATTGTGAATGATGTACCTGAGACGGGTGCGTGGGGGGTTGGACCCAAAATGCACAACTCAGAAACAGGGGTGTAATAAAGTCCCATCAAAGACAGCAGGCAAAGTCATGGTACAGACAGGCAATGGTCAACAAAGCAGAAGTCAATAATCTTTGGTCAATAAACAGGCTTGGATCGTAACAGGTAGACAATGGCTTGACAAAAACACTCAAAAGTGCACTGACGAGCGGGGGGCAACAATTTAGCAAAGACAAGACATGGAACTGAGCTTATATGCAGGTGTAGACAGGTGCAGACAATTAGCTTGAGAGCAGCATGAGAATGGAAATCAGGTGTGGAGGATTGACAAGTTAACACGGTAATTAGTAATCGTGAGTAATAAACCTATCCTGCCCTAGCATTAGTAAATTAGTCAATGACATGCACAAGAAACGTAAGGTAACATGAACACATGGTTAGAATGTTAGTATTACCCAATCCTGATCTAAAGTTAGTAGATTAGTAAGAAGACAAGGGAAATTGAAACAATTAGGGTGTGAGTGACAGAAAGGGAGTGAGAGAAAGCAGGAATGCAAGGTTTGCAGAAAGACACAAAAAAGTGTATGCTAAACAATGAACAGAACCACATAACATGAAACTAACATGACAAGTTTGCGAAATTATGACAATAAACTATATAACATGACATGGCAAGACTAAGAAATAAATGATAACAAGAACTAAACATGAAACATGACAAGACAATGAAACGTAACAAGAAATAAAACATAAAAACATGCCGAGACTAGACTAACATAATACGTGACATGACAATAACTAAACATGAAACATGACGTGACAAACATGAAACGTGACAGTACCTCGGGTTAAAGGCCTGATTGTGAATGATGTACCTCAGGTTAAATGCCTGATTGAGAATGATGTACCTTGGGTTAAAGGCCTGATTGTGAATGATGTACCCTCAGGTGTCGAAGCTGCTTGGGGAACAGGTGAGCCTGTGGCAGCATCTGGGGTCCAATAGTGCTGCAAGCCCCGCCCACTCCTGGGCTGCCCACAGCTCCACCAGTTCCGCCATGAGGCCCAGCTCAATGTGGGTACATGGGGTCGACCACCCTGAGCCCTCCTCCACAACCGGGACTGGGGCCTGCTCTACCTCAGCCCATCTCAGCCCCAGCCACACTACCCATCCCACTACCACAGCCCATCTCATCCCCAGCCACACTACCCATCCCACTACCTCAGCCCATCTCATCCTCAGCCACACTACCCATCCCACTACCACAGCCCATCTCATCCCCAGCCACACTACCCATCCCACTACCTCAGCCCATCTCAGCCCCAGCCACACTACCCATCCCACTACCACAGCCCATCTCATCCCCAGCCACACTACCCATCCCACTACCTCAGCCCATCTCATCCCCAGCCACACTACCCATCCCACTACCTCAGCCCATCTCATCCCCAGCCACACTACCCATCCCACTACCACAGCCCATCTCATCCCCAGCCACACTACCCATCCCACTACCACAGCCCATCTCATCCTCAGCCACACTACCCATCCCACTAGCTTAACCCATCTCATCCCCAGCCACACTACCCATCCCACTACCTCAGTCTCTCTGAGCCCCAGCCACACTACCCATCCCACTACCTTAACCCATCTCATCCCCAGCCACTCTGCCCATCCCACTACCTCAGTCTCTCTGAGCCCCGGCCACACTACCCATCCCACTACCTTAACCCATCTCATCCCCAGCCACACTACCCATCCCACTACCTCAGTCTCTCTGAGCCCCAGCCACACTACCCATCCCACTACCTTAACCCATCTCATCCCCAGCCACTCTGCCCATCCCACTACCTCAGTCTCTCTGAGCCCCGGCCACACTACCCATCCCACTACCTTAACCCGTCTCATCCCCAGCCACTCTACCCCTCCCACTATCTCAGTCTCTTGGAGCCCCAGCTACACCACCCTGCCCACCCCAGAGAGATCCCATCACATGCCACCAAGAACCCAAGAAATGGAGTCCCTCTACCTGCAGAGAGGGAGGGGAGGGGCCCAGAACCCCCACCAATGGGAGAAGGAAGGAGGAGGGGCTGAGAGACTCTACCAATGGGAGAAGGAAGGAGGAGGGGCTGAGAGACTCTACCAATTGGAGGAGAGAGGAGGAGGAGCTGAGATACTCTACCAATTGGAGAAGAGAGGAGGAGGGTCTGCAGGGTTTCTCCAACAGGAGGAGAAGTGGACCCAGGCATCAGATAAAGTCTCACCACAGCAGGCTCAGAGACAGGTGAGAGACTGGTCTCCATTGCATCCTGCAGGTCGCCAGGCTAGCTCAGATTTTTCTTCATCAGACTACATATGTCCTCGCTTCTCCCTGCTTTCATGGGACTGGTGTGAATAAGAGAAGCCATGTAGTTTTGTACTGTAGAAGCCATTTTCTAAATTAGCAGGCTGTTATAACTGAAAAGGTGCTAGAGCCGTCTGGGATTGTTGCCACACAAGAGTGAAAAAAGAAAATGTATTAATTGTTTGTCAGCTTGATATTGTGCTGAAAATATGAGAGAAAACTGAATTTAAATTGAGGTTAAGGCCAGGTACCTATTATTTTGCTTCTATTAACTACACTAGTTTCATGGACAAAATAGACAAAAATAATTATCATAAATAATTTTGATTATTATAAACAGATATTTTCACAGAATTACAAATTCCCCATATTCCGGACAATGTTTTCTCTCTCACTCTCTCTCTCACTCTCTCTCACTCTCTCAGATCAAAGGTGCCATCACTGAAGAAGTCCACCAGGAGATTTTGAATGAGCGCCTAGTTACCGTAGCACTAAGGAGACCATCCATAATAAGAAAACATTTCACATTCCCAGGATGATAATGATCTCTCCACTGAAACCAGACACACATGTAAGATTCATTTTCAGCAGAGCACAATTACAGTGCATCATTATCATGGTAGTGGTAGGATGCAGAATAATTCCGTAGAGAAAGTACACATTCAGCCTGAGGATCAAACGAGTGCTTGAAGACAGAAAACAGATGGGGCGAATTCTTGACCAGGCTTGACTTGCAGCCAATTCCCACAATTCCCACAATGATCTATTCAAACAAACATGCCATGTTGTGTAGTCCTTTTTACATAACATACTGTGTGTCATAAAAACGTGTGCGTATGCATGTGTGCATGTGGGTATGTGTGTGTCTGTACAGTCAGCTCAAGAATTATTGGCACCCTTAATAAAAATGAAGAAAAAAAGGCTGCATATAATAAAATGATAATCTACATGTTATGTTATAATCTACACTCAGTGAGCACTGCTGCTGTAGCCTATCCACAGAGCTTTAATGTGTTGTGTGTTCAGAGATGCTCTTCTGCATACCATTGTTGTAATGTGTGGTATTTGCGTTATTCTTACATTCCTGTCAGCTTCATCCAGTCTGGCCCTTTTGCCCGCAGAAGTGCTGCTCACTGGATGTTTTTAGTTCTTCACACCATTCTCTGCAAACTCTAGAGACTGTTGTGCATGAAAATAACAGGAGATCAGCAGGTTCTAAGATACTGAAATTACCCTGTCTGGTATGCATACGTCTGCATGCTTTTATGCATTTAGTTGCTGCCACATGATTGGCTGATTAAATATATGCATTAACAAGCTGGTGTACAGGTCTACTAAATAAATTGTTCACAGAGTATATATGTAGAGTAATCTATATATGTTCTGTTCAAAGACTGTGGAAAACTATATATTTTTATTTCAATACATTTACTCTCATGTGTCGGTAACACTTTATAATAACAATCCCTTATAAGTTATTTATAAGCCATTAGTAAATAGTGAACTATTCACTAACAAATCATTTAAATATGTTTGTAAATGATCAATAAATAATTTGTTATATAGTTCATATGTTGTCATGTAGTCATGTAAACAAGTAATTCATCTTTAGCAAATTGTGCATGAAGTTTACTTATTGTTTGTGATTTGTAGATTAAACATATTGAAAAAAGCATTCAAGTTGCAAGCTAAAGCCCAGTGAAAATGCAAATGGCTAAAGCCTAATTCTCTTTGTTAGACATAGTGTTCAAAAAACCAAGCTAGTTAATTAAAATATATTGTGAAAAGCTTTAATAATATCTTCATATTTTGTGTCAAGCTGAGCAGCTTACTAACTGTTTTTAAATGAGGTATTCGTTAATGAGATCTTATGCTTAATATAATAGAAAGTGAACATTCTCGCTAATTGTATCTATTCTATACTATGTGTGCAGATTGTTTTCGTTTTCTCCTGGATTTATTATGGATTCAACCCATGCTTGAACTTGATGGCGCGTCTATCCAAGCATGTCCCAGGGAGCAACTCCAGATTGGGAAAGTTGGAAACCAGTGTGGCCAATCGCTTTGGATTTCCTTCTAGGGAGCAACTGAACTGATTTGCACCAGGATCATGTATTGGATAACACATGCACAATTATTTTATTTATAGATCAGTAATAAGAAGGGCAATACAAAGACAGTGAACAGTGACAGTTTTTTTGCAACATAATAATGAACACTCTTTGGTAACACTTTGCTTGAACCCCTCGTCATAAGTCTGACATAACACTGTCATACACAGGACATAACAGCTGTGACAAGATGTCAAATGATGTCAGTTGATGTCAAATGATATAAAACTCTCACTTGATATAATGATATAAATACTTTTATCAATAAATGTTATGACATGTTGCTACCAGAAAATTTAGATGAAAGTATTTTATGTCATTTGTTACACCATCATGTGACAGGTATGTCATGTGTATGATAGTGTTATGTCAGCCTTATGGCAAGGGATTCAAGTGATGTGGTATCCACTCTTTAATATGTACAAACTAAAATAACAGGAACTTGAATTCATTTATTTTGATACTTTGGGAAATAAAAGGACAATTTGCAGTTTAATTTCATACCCTCCACATTCCAAATACAAGAGCTTGTGTTGTGAGGGGATATTGTATTATACATGTTTAATTCTCAGTCAGTTTACACAATGCATGGTATTTGTAAGTTGTGTGATACATTTGCACAAGTTTAAGGTGTAAAGTAAAGTAGGTGCAACATGTAAGGTTTATGTTATCTCCTAGTAACTCTTTCTAACCAAACTTCACTGAACATAGGTCTGATGCATAGCATCTCTTATTCTTGGAAACAGGAGAGATACATACAAAAAACTATTAACCACACAAATAAGTTACAGGTAGACCACATGGCAGTATTTGAATGGCATCAATGGCTTGAAAAAATACATCCTAATCGGCCCCTGTGGACTATACTTTCTTGACATTGCAAAACAATACAGATAAGTCTATTCCGACTGATACAATAGTTGGGACTGCAGGCTTATTTGGGAACAGGTGATACAGGGGTGTTCTGTTGAAGGGAATACCATGTTTAGCTGAACAGGTGAGTGTTGGGTGGGGGGCGGCATTGATTAGCAATATACATGATTTGTCTATGTTTAGGAAAATGTCATGTTTAAACGCTTATCATGGAAAGGTGCATGGTTGTGCTTAGAACTTTGGTACAAAAAGTCAATCATTGCAAGATATTTTGGGTTGAATTGTTTTAGCAATTTCATGTAATAAAATTTGTCATCATTTGTGTCATTGCTTGCTCATCCTTTGGTCCTGTTTCAAAACAAAAAAAGAATGGATACCAAAGCTGTCTACGAGATTAAAAATGGTTTTGTAACCATAATTACATCATGAATAGTTCACACTTTACATTAGGGGCTGCGGAAAGCTTTGAAAATGACTAGTAAATGATCTATTAATACATTTACAGTTCATGCATAATGGATGAGAAGCACTGAAAAAGGTACTCCACAAAATGGATTATAAACTTAAAGGTACAATAGGTAATTTCGGACTCCTGACGGTCAAGAAAGGAATTGCAGCAACAAACACCCTCAAACCACAACATGCACTGTTTTGGAAAGTTAACAGTGACAAATGTGAAAGAGCCTGCCGTCTTTTCGTAGTGTTCTAGAAAGAAAAAGGTTCAGCAAACAGGTGATGTGAAATGTTGACTTTAGTGTGCAGCACAACACTACTTATATGTTTTGTCTGTTTGAAGTTTTCACTTTAGCTAACCAACTATATTATGAGCAAGCAACTTATTTGGCTATGAAACTAGTTGGCTATATAATTAAGATATGATAGTGTACCACAAATGATGCAACTGCAACTTACAGTTTGAGACAAATAAAGGTTTATGATTCAACACGTGAAGAGATAAAAGGAACATGTAGCTGCTCAAATTGCACTCCAGACAAGTGATCACTGAAACTCTGTATACTACTGCTTATTATCCAAGTGAAGAATACATATATAGTTTGTTATCGGAAACAACAAGCAGGTAACAATTAGCTATTAGTTAGCTTGCCAAATTTACAAATATCCACCTGAGACACAATGTGTAGTAGTGAGCATTGCAACAATGTTCATATTCACTATGTTCATATTGCCTCAGGTGGATAAGATGTGGGCAGGTGCCAAGCCCTGCTGGAAAAGGAAATCAGCATCTCCATAAAGTTTGTCAGCAGGCGGAAGCATGAAGTGCTCTAAAATCTTCTGGTAGATGACTGCGTTGACTCTGGACTTGATAAAACACAGTGGACCAACACCAGCAGATGACATGGCATCCCAAATCAACAATGACTGTAGAAAGTTCACACTGGACTTCAAGCAACATGGATTCTATGCCTCTCCACTCCAGAATCTGGGACCTTGATTTCCAAATGAAATGCACAATTTCTGAAAAGAGGACTTTGGATCACTGAGCAACGGTCCACTTTTTTTCACCTTAGCCCAGGTAAGACGCATCTGACATTGTCTCTGGTTCAGGAGTGGCTTGAAACTAGGAATGCGACACTTGTAGCCCATTTCCTGGACATGTGTGTGCGTGGTGGCTCTTGATGCTCAGACTCTGGCCTCAGCCAGTCCGGCCTTGTGAGGTTCGCCCAAGTTCTTGAATCGGCTTGGCTTGATAATCCTCTCAAGGCTGCGGCCATCCCTGTTGCTTGTGTACGTTTTTCTACCATACTTTTCCCTTCCAGTCAACTTTCCAGCAATATGCTTTGATACAGCACTCTGTGAACAGCCAGCCCTTTCAGCAATGACCTTCTGTGACTTATCCTCTTCTTGGAGGGTGTCAATAAATGTCTTCTGGACAACTGTCAAGTCAGCAGCATTTATGCACTCAAGTATTGAGTGCATAAATTAACATACTTTTCAGAAGGTTGACATTTCTGTATTATTCTTGTCTAATATCTCATTCTTATCTAATATTCTAATATATTCTAATATGGCTTTAAGCTGTAATCATCAAGATTAAAAAGTCTTGAAATATTTCACTTTGTGTAATGAATCGAGAATATATACGCTTTTGAATTAAATTACAAAAAAAAAATGAGATGGAACTGTAGGTGGCGGCACGGATGGTGCAGTGGGTAGCACTGCCGCCTCACAGCAAGGAGGTCCTGGGTTCGAATCCCCGTCGGCCGGGGCCTCTCTGTGCGGAGTTTGCATGTTCTCCCCGTGTCTGCGTGGGTTTCCTCCGGGTACTCCGGTTTCCTCCCACAGTCCAAAGACATGCATGTTAGGCTGATTGGAGAGTCTAAATTACCTGTAGGTATGATTGTGTGAGTGAATGGTGTGTGTGCCCTGCGATGGACTGGCGACCTGTCCAGGGTGTATTCCTGCCTTTCGCCCAATGTATGCTGGGATAGGCTCCAGCCCCCCTGCGACCCTGTTCAGGATAAGCAGGTTCAGATAATGGATGGATGGATGGATGGAACTGTAGGTGCATCTCAAAATTTGAATATCGTGGAAAAGTTCCGGAATTTAATTCAAAAAGTGAATAGTCTGTAGGCTATATATGTTATCTTAATAGACGTTAGCAGTTAAAGCTACTCTAGAACCAGAGTTTGGCATGTACTATAGTTGCATGTGGTTTAGAAATGATTTATAATTTCACCATGCATAGGTTAATGGGAATTTATCGGTTAATTCCTTAGGATTTTAGGTTTTCCTCTAGCATAATGTAGAAGGAGATTCTCAATACAAAGTTGCATTTAGTCCAGGATTAAGCTTAAGCTGTGTCCATGTAACCGGCTCCTAGTTTGATATTGACCCTCATCTTATATAACACGCCCATGGTAATGTTTACATTATGTCACATGCGTCACACAGCTCTATTTGTCCTATTTATTGATATGTCCATTAACTGCCACAACAGAGGTTTTGGCAAAGCCTTTCTGCAGCCAGCTTACCAGTTGTGGTAGTTCATTGATGTATCAATAAATAAATCAATAAATTATGGAGACTTTAGACTTGGCTTGGACTCGACCCTCAGAGACTTGAGACTTGACTAGGACTTGACCTTCAGAGACCTGAGACTTGACTTGGACTCGACCCTCAGAGACTTGAGACTTGACTGGAACTTGCATTTGATGACTTGTGAACATCTCTGCCTCCCAAGCCTGAAAACCAGGCCTTGTTTATGTAGCCCTATGATTAGATAATAGGCCACAGCTACTGTGATTACAATTAATTAATTATTTAACAGACTATGTGTGTGCTTAGGGGAGGCTTTGTGGAGGATTTCAGGTTTTAGGTCAGAGAGGCTGATGACCTCTTTCACTCTGGAGAAAGGGATCGAGACAGAGGAGACACCATGTGGAAAGATGCACGCTCAACACTGTCTAAGCAAGTGATATTGGTTTCAGCACATGTTTATGAAGCTAAAGATGGCTGTCTGAGGGACAGCATGGCCCAGTGGGGGACTGTGATCCATGCTGTAATGTGCCTTCTGTTAATTTCCCTCTGTGAGGACTCATCGGTGCAATACATTTTCAATTAACTTGAAATGGTGAATAACTACTGGTTCCTAGTTTATCAAAAGGTTTCTTGCATTGTTGCTTCAATAGGACATTTGTCTTTCTTGATTATACATTTTTTTAAGGCAATACCTTCAGCAAAATGTGTGTATTTCAAAAGATTTCTATTGTAACTGGCTGTGGGATGTGTTTCGCTGTAGCATTTAGTGCCATTAAAATAAACAGGAAATCAGATAGATTTTACAATAATGGCCATGTGTCTTTCGTTTGATAAGTGATGCACTATATTGGCAGTATACAGTATTTTAAATAACCATCATGCATTTCATTACATACAGTTGGCTCCTGAATTAATAATGGAGACAAAAAGGCTGCATATAATAAAGAACATGGATAATGATCTATTTTTTATGTTCAAACATATGGGAAAACTATGTACTTTTATTTCAATACATTTACTCGCATGTGTCTATGTTTTTTATTCAGTAATCAGATTTTTTTCTGAAAACCAAAGGTGCCAAAATTATTGGCTCCCCTAGCAATTATTGTAAATAAAATCAAACAAAGTGAAATTGGCAATACAATTTTACTTTAATCTAGTTCATCTCAGTCTAAAGGAACTATATTGTGTCATTCCATCACTCCCAGTTTCAAGAGAGTATAAAAATGAGGGAACAAGCATGCAAAATCCCTTTGTCAACCATCAATGAGAATGAAAAAGGGATACCTTTTTTCTACACATAATAAATACACAAACTCAGTCCTCTACGTACATAACATAATATATTCATATTTTAGGTTCAAAATGTGGTGCCAAAAGCATGGAAACAAATTTGTCATCATTTCCTTTTCTTTGTTGGTTTTTATTTGTGTTAAAGCCAAAAACCTGTCTTCATGAAAAGTGAATTTCCATTACGCACTGTAACCTATCCCGGCAGTTCTGTACAGAAGTCATTTCAGAAACCCAGCCCAGCTCCGGGCCAGGGGAACAGATGCACATTGATGGTTTGGCATTGTGGGCGAATCATGAGAATGCTGGGGAATTGTGGGTAAAAAGGTTGCTGGTGGGCTTTTTGGCCACTAATGGGAGAGATATGTTTGTCCTTGACTCCTGGGTGTCAGCCGTTTAAGGGCAGACTGTTAGTGGGGAATGAAGAGAGTCTTTAGATGATAATGATAATGATAATGATGAGTGAATATATTCATAAATACAATGCCTTGGATCTGCTGCAGTGGGCTCTTCAGTCCGCTGTAAAGAGAGCCATGGCTAAAGTGGGCAGGAACACAATGTCCTCACAGGCCTGCATTTTATTCAGCAAAGCAGGCCTTTCTGCAATGGGTTTCAGGTAGATAATATGTTTGCTTCACTTCAGTACATTTTTAAAGAAGGCTACCCTTGTGTAGTTTTCATTTTGCATAGAAGACAAATGATGAATTATGTTCAAAATTCTGTCATGGAAAACTGCTACCAGTAACCTTTTTTTAATAATTTTTTTGACATAGCTCCAAGAAGGTTAAAATCACAGGGACTCTGTGTGATTCATTTGTAATGTCCCCTTATCCTTAAGCAGCCTGTCTCTCAGGAGTGTTGTAATTTTCCACAGCTCTGCGTAGTTTCTCGACTTAAAAACAAACACAAGGGGCATTGACGTGCGTCGACCATGTTGAAGCAAACAGGGTGGTGGGCGGGCGGATTTTGGCTAGAGGCACAGGCCGCAGTGTCCCAAAGGTAGCCGATTAGGTAACTCAGTCACTTACCCTGGGCGTGTTGCTGTGTGTCCCAGTGCTGAATGCATCTCGTTGTGATGATGTTATGGTGCAAGCACGGGCCTGCTGATGGAGCCTACGCAAAGATGGCTTCCCCCTGGAGTCCGGGAGAGGGGCTCCATTACAAATGCATTTCAGGAGTCCACTGTTCCCCAGGTGTGTTGAGAGACATTGGATGAGCTCAGTCACTATAGAAAGGGCCCTTTTAGAGCAGGATGGCCTAAGAGAACCAGTTGCTGGCTGCTAGGCCAGGGGGTAACAGAGATGGATTTTGTGGTCGAAAATGACACATAGATCTGTGCTACTCTCAGGGGGTGTAGCTGTTGTACCACTAACCTGAGCAAGGTGCTTAATCTGAGCCCTGCTGAAAAAAAACTGGTTTTGAAACAGCTGGTAGCTGGTTGGCCAGTTCAGACCAGCTCTCAGCTTGACATGGTTTGATCAGCTCAAGCTATGTTAAGATGGTTGACCAGCTCCCAGTTCAGACAAGCTACCACCACTAGCTTGTTGACCAGCTCATACCCAGCTATACCTGCTTTAAGACCAGCTTGGCCATGTTGGTTGACCAGCTCATACCCAGCTAGGCCAGTTTATGACCAGCTTGACCAGCACAATTTCCAAGCTGGTTCAGCGGGCATAACTGGATTTTACAGCAGGGAACTGCTCCAGTAAATATCCAGCTGAAATAATTTTAGATATTCAAACAATGTCTGCTGCATAAGTCATTTTGGATGAGACATCAAGTCTTCTAAATGTAATTTTGTACCTTTCAATATCGGTTTAGACATTTCTATATCATTTCTGGTCATTTCTATACCAATCACTTTATACATTCAGTGCTTTGACAGGTTATAAACACTTGCATACTGGCGTGGGATTGTGGGGATTGTATGGTAGGTATTTCTGTGACTGTGAGATTTGGGTACAATGCTTCTTGTCCAGGCACATGTGACACATCTCAAGAATGGGATAAACTGCCCAAATCCAAGTGTGCAAAGCTTGAAGCTGTAATTGCTGCCAAAGGGGCTTCAACAAAGAACTGAATTAAGGGTCTGAATATTTATGTAAATGAGAGATTTGTTTTCATTTTGGCATTATGGGTTATTGAGTGTAGATCAAAAAGTGAAGGGGTCTGAATACTTTCTGAAGCCTCTGTATACATGAATGAGACTGTTCTCCTCTCTCAAGGTGTGTGCAGTCTAGCACTGAAAGGGGAATCTATCATGGGGGAGGGGCTTCCTCAGAATCATTAATAATTAACTACCAGCAGGTCCCAAAGGAGCTTACATTGCATTTTTCACTGAGCTGTTAAAACAGCCAGCAAGAAGGAAGATTTACATGATTTATGTGCTTTAGGTGCTTGAGGTGATTTTGGTGATTTAAGAGATTTCAGTAATTTTATATGATTTATGTAATGTAGGTGATTTCTGTGATTAGGTGATTTCCTTGATTTCAGTGATTTGAAGGATTTAAGTGATTTAGATTTAGGGAGGGGGAGGGAGAGAGGGGGAGGGAGAGAGAGTGAGACAGAGAGGGGGAGAGAGAGGGAGGGAAAGAGGGTGAGGGTGAGAGGGTGAGAGAGGGAGAGACAGAGAGGGGGAGAGAGAGAAAAGGAATGAGATGGAGGGGGAGAGGTAGAGAGAGAGGGAGACAGGAAGAGGGGAGAGAGAGAGAGAGAGAGAGAGAGAGAGAGAGAGACAGGGAGAGGGAGAGAGAGAGACAGAGGGAGGGGAGGGAGGGAGAGAGTGAGACAGGGAGAGGGAGAGATTCAGAGACAGAGACAGTGAGAGGGGGAGTGAGCAGGAGGGAGAAAGAGAGAGAGAGGGAGAGGGAGGGGCAGTAGCGGAGCCTGCAGCTCCATCGTCCTGCTCCCTGGCAGCACTCTCTCCCTGGCTATCTGACTGCTCACATCATGGAGCCCAACAGCCCCAAGAAGATCCAGTTCTCAGTGCCCCTCTTCCAGAGCCAGCTGGACCCCCAGGCAGCAGAGCATGTGAGTGCATCCTCCGGAACCTCTGCTTTAATGAAAACACCCTCCGGTGAAGGAACTGTAGAACTGTAGCCATTCTTGGAGCAAATTGCCATGCATTAATAATTGCTTTTAAAGGCTGCTTTTTAATTGCTACTTATCATATGAATAAATATTTTGAACAGTAGAATATAGAATCCACTGTAAAGTGTGATACCGCTATACAAATAAAATGGAATGAATTGATGAACTTACTATTTGGAGTGTGATTTTAAGTGTATAATTATATTTTATTTTGTACGTTACAGAATTATCAGGTCCGTTATGTATGGATTAGACACTGCAGAAAATCTGTTGTTTTCAAGCATAGTTTCAAATTGGGAAGACTGAATTGTTTGTCCAATGACCAGAGACAGTCATGGTTCAGTATATAACAGTGAACACATTTATTTGAAAACATTTCCTTATCCCTGGCCTCAAAGCCTAATGGTACAGGAAACTGGTAAAGCAAGCTGAACTGCTGCTCTAGTGAACATAGATTACAGAGCTGATTGTCATATTTGGAATGTCTGTGTGAAGTTACTGGTTTTTTGCATAGTATACTGTATCTTCGCCTTCAAGGGGCATGCGTGTCTCTAAAAGCATGCGTGTATCCAGGAGCATGCGTGTTTACTCTTGTGTACACATGTGACTAAGACTGAACATGCTGAGGTAATGAGGACTGAGGATGTGAGATGTGTCATTTTAAGTGGTTATTGATCTGAGGAAGGGGGTTTGGATTGGCTCTGGTGCCACGCTTCAGATTACCTCATGTTAAAATGTATCATTTCCGAATTCGGACAGGGTGATGCCCAGTTACTAATTACTGTAAAATACGAACCCAAGAACGACACTGAAATGCGTTAATTAATCGACAGAGCAGGTGATTGGTGGAAGTGAGTCAGAGCATGTGATTGGTTTTGTGTTTTACCAGGTGATTGATTATGTGTCGGAGCAGGTGATTGGTTGTGTGTCGGAGCAGGTGATTGGTGGCTGAGTGTCAGAGCAGGTGATTGGTGGCTGAGTGTCAGAGCAGGTGACTGGTTTTGTGTCAGAGCTGGTGATTGGTGGTGTGTGTCTGAGCAGGTGATTGACTGTCAATCAGAGCAGCTGATTGGCTGATCCAAGCCCTTAGCTCTATTATGTTCCACAGATCCGCAGAAGAAGACCTACTCCCGCCACGCTGGTGTTCTACACCGACCCAGCTGCATCAGGTAAGTCTCCACAGCCTCTGGCGTGGTGACATCATCAGCCTGTCTCAGCTGGCCGGCTGACACACCCTCACCCAGACTATACCGCTGGTCCTTCAGCTCTCCTGTCATCAAAATGAAGGGCTTCCTGTTGTTCCTGAGATAATAGATAGCTTGGGTCCGTCCTGCCCTGTTAGTCATGCGACAGCGGAGTCGTGGGTAATCTAGCCTTGGTTTTCCAAGGCATGATACGCTGTGCTGGCGGTATCAGTCTGCCCCCGCCCCCCCCTCCCCTGTGGCGTCAGCGTATGGCCCTGGTGGCGGAGTAAGACACAGCACAGCCGTCTGCCTGGTCAGCACAAACACGCGCAAGGCCCACTACTTCCTGTGTGCCTGCTTTCACTCTGACATCATCAGGTAACAAACACATCCACCAGGGCAGAATCACACATGACAGCACACAATACAGCTCCTTGGCCGCTCTCATAAAAAAAGAGACTGCTGATTGGTCAAAAACATGCTACTTAAAAAGACAAATCCAAAGTCCCCCTGTAGTGGACAGTGTAACTGCTAACTTCAATATTAGAAAAAAGAAAGACTTAATAAAATATTGTATTTTTTCTCTGTGTTTAACCATTCAAAAAAATATGAGGATAGGAGATAGGTTCATGCAACATAAGGAGAGCTGTTAATCAAATGAAATTTAACCAATCATGGCGTGCCGCTGAGGAGAGAAAAAGCCTTCATGAAATGCTACTGAATGCATGACTACTAATATGAAGTATCTGAACATAAACATACAGTAAATAGCAGTGACTTTAGATGACATAAGATGATTGGTGCAGTGTATTACTAGTCATGCCCATATAGTGCTAAAGACCCTAAAGCCTTACAGACACTTACTCCAGAACCTAAAATGGGACGGTGGGCAATATGGGACCTTTAATCAGTTTATGTTTAAACAATGAGAATTGAATCTCTCAAAACTGATTTGATACCTTTTAACCATGATCAATATTAAATAGCTTATCATCGTAAATCACACCACAGCCTCGTTTTGCCATTAAAACTCCCTGGAGACCGACATCCTTACAATGTTTACTTTTTTAATCTATTGTAATCTATTGTTTTTCTTACATGTGTGTTCCTTTCTGGGTCCCAGCACCTGTTGTATGTTGCAGTGAATGCTTGCAGAACCGTTTTAGCAGAACCAACTCCGTGTGGCTATTTTTTCACCATGGACAGATTGTTTGTCGTGTCTAAAATGTGCGGTCAGTTTTAGATAACAGTGGTGCTTGCAGACCACTCTAGCTTGTTGCTAAGGCTATAAAGGGATCTAATTCTAAATCCACTGAATTTGCCATTTTCACCCCAGCCGTCTCTGGAAGAGTTAGAGAGGTCCAGCTTTCAGAAAGTAACAAAATCTCTAGGATTAGGGGGGATTTTGGGAAGTAAAATATGAGGCTGGTTGAGAGAGTAGAAGCAGGGCAGGGCAGGGACAATAAGAGGGTCACATAAACATGGACCGGGGCCGGGATCTGCTTGACTGACAGGACATGTAACCAATCATATTCTTGGTTCTATGACCAATTAAAGCACAGATATTTGCATTAGGCTTGGTCAAGGCTAGGAAACAGCATTTTAAATGGTTCATCATTGCCTGCAACTGTTGTTTCTGTGCAGTGCATTGTGGGTCTGAATAGACTCCACTGTGTACTGTGAGAGACTCCACTGTGGTCTTCACGGGGGTCTTTTAGACAACAAGTTCAAACAGCTGAAACTTGCTATTAACTTTTCTGATGCAGCAAAGACCACTTTCTTATGCATACAGGAGCCAGGACTGTTCATTGCTTTATTGACAGCCGGAATACGTAGCAGCAATCCGGAAAAAAACACCAGACCAACAGCTGTGCAGAGGGGACCGCCAGTGGGCCACTGTATGCACGTTAGCGGCGTTGTCAAAAATCACAGGCGTCTGTGTACTGCGTGACCTTCCTAACTGCCCATGTTGTCATGGTTACCTTTGGCACTACCCACGGCTGTGCGCAAAGTTAATACTTTGTGCGCGCAGCACTTTGTTAATGATGTTTCTGTACAGGGAAATTTAATAAAACGGTGTCCTTGGGCCACTCTAGTTTATTGGGGCTTAACATGTATTTTAGTCATCAGCCCATAAAGCCTCCAGTGTGGCACGCAGTGGGAATAAAAGCAGGAATGAGTGTTTTTCAGGGAACTCAGCGGTGGCACAACTCCAGGGAACACTTTTTCCTGGCTACTGTGAACCTGCTTACACACTGTGTGTGAGTGTGGGCGTGTGTGTGTGTGTGTGTGTGTGTGTGTGTGTGTGTGTGTGTGTGTGACAGAATGTAGTGTGTGCATGTACAGTATGTTTATGTGTGTGTTTGTGTGTCTGTGTGTGTACGTGAGTGTGTGGGTGTGCATGTGTGTGTGTGTGACAGTGTAGTGTATGTGCATGTACAGTATGTTTGTGTGTGTGTGTGTGTGTGTCTGAGTGAGTTTGCTTGCGTGTGTTGGTGAGTCAGTGTATGTTCTAATGTCCAGTAAGTGTACATGTGTGTGAGTGAGTGTGTGTTTGGGTCTCATTGTGTTTTCCTTTTTTTTGACAATACTAATGTCTTGAATGAAAAGAACTTGTTGCAGTAGAAATATGGTTGGAATGTAATTATTTATTTAATTTGTATTGCATAACCTTTATTGTGTAAGTATCAGCATAGTAGAATATATGGTTCATGAGCATAAGCGCATGACTTTCCAGGTCTCATGAGGACATAGTTTAGGAGAAATGTGTGAAATGAGCAAGTTAATGACAACTATATTATTTCACTGAAAATAAGCTCAACCCACAGGCTGAAGGACTTCATTGTTGTGTCTGTGCACTTTGCCTGTGATTAATAAGACTGCATTAAAGCAGTTTTGTCTCATTGGCTCAAACAGCTCTGGGCACTGGGATGGCAATACTTGGAACACAGTGTTCTTTATGCCTGATGGTGAACGGCTTTTATTTTTCCACAAGCCTGCCTTCCATGAATGACTCATTTGTGCGCATAAACACATGAAATACAAGAAGGATTCATTCTCATTGACAGCCAGAATTATGAATTCCAAAATTTTATTTTTCTAAAAATGATTTCTGTGCTTTAAAAAAAAAAAATCATGAATAAGACCTCTTTCTGTGCATTTTAGTGATCCATAAAAATAAGGGATACACTTCACTGATCAGCAGTCATTGATCAATGAGACTTTGCTGGATGAAATGAATCATTTCAATTCAGATGGTTTAAGTGAGGAAAAGTAACTCAGCTGGGGCATGCAAGGCCAGGAGCTTATTAAAAACATATTTCAGTATGCACTACTTTTGAGCTGTGATATGAAAGATATCTTTCCTCTCCTGTAATTGTTTGCTAATTGTACATTATTAGGGAATTACTAAAGCAACCATGTGTTTGTTTTTTATGGTAGTGATGTGCAAATGGCACATATGTGCATTCAGAGTTTTGGCTGGGGCAGGTTGAATTGTAATTGACCGAGAGTAACTTTGATGAATCAGGAGAATCATGATTCATTTGTGCATTATTCAGTCCTGACATTGATTTGGCATTTCTCCTAGGAGCAGAGGACAGGAAGAGGATAAGCAGTCAAGCCGAGGTACACAGCACCTTCATTTTCTGATATATGTTTAGAACTGAGGTATACAACAATAAATACATTCATTTCTGCCTCAAACTGAGGTATAAGTAATGTTTAATAACCAATGTATACAACAAGAAACACCCATCCCGCTGCCCTCTTTTGGTTGAGCCGTTGACATCCCAAATTATTGTTGCATTCATATTTCTAAAATAATTATATCTAAAACAACGTTATAAAATTGCAGGATGGCAATGCCCAATTGTGACACTCTCCACTGGTGATAACAGCACTTTAGATTAATGTCAGTCTGTTATTTGCAAAGCAGGGCAATACAACAGCAGGCTCCCCCATGCAACACAACCCTGACCTAGTCAGAGACTGAGACATAGGGTATATTCAATGCATCTAACAATCCTTGATACCATTTCTCTATGTCAAAAAATCATGCTCCAGTATAGTACAAGAATATACAATTCAGCGGTTGCATGGATAAACACATTCGGTTTTTAGCTGACTTTTATTGCACATCCGGCCAGCATATTTCTGGTTTGGTAGAAGTTTGTTTGGCAAATTGGATGCAGACATATTTATGGAACTAAATGTCCCTCCTATTTATGAAGCTATGACTGTTTTCTGACTAATGTTGAAGTTTGTGGTATGTTAATGTAGTGATCATGTGGGTGTTTGTGTTCCTGAAAGTTAAACTTTACCCTTTTCCATTCTCCATCTCCCCAAATCCCAGAATGCAGAGCTGTCCCCTGCCCAGAGAAAGCAGGGGGTATTCACCCCACCCACCATGAAAGGTATCCAATCAGCAACTGCATGACTGACTCAGCCACAGTTTCCAGATTACAGGAAGTATATTCATGCGAATGCTCCAAAAGCGCAATCTCATGTGACGCTAAAAAGGAGGCATAGAAGGCTACTGCTGAAAAAGACAGCTCAAGCTAGGCTTCAGTTGCTCCAACGACTAACATTTTATCGGCCCAAAACAGCTACAATAAATAAAAAAAAGACTCTTAGCACCAGAATTACGTTTCCAGACCCGTTCTTGCTGGCCTGCTGTCAGTGGGTCAATGACTCTACCACATGCCGAGCCTTCAGTTGTTGGACGTCTGTGTACATCTGGTTGACAAACCCAGCATAAACACTCAAGAAAAAACTCAGACATATCACTAGCTAGATGCCTGCAATCATGGCGTTTGAGGTCGTGTCCAGGATATGAAATAGACTAACACGATTTAGTGTGCTGCAGGTAGTGGTGCTTCCTAGTCAGCGACAAGAACATAAGACCGAGTTCTACAAGACTATAATCCAATAATCAGTTTTAACAGTTGGATGCTTATTCTGTGAAGCCAAGATAGCTAACCATCATCTCTGTCATAGTTTAAGACCGTTCATCCTGAACTAACATCTGTAAATGGCATTTCTCATTATAAATGAGCACGCTGTACTACATTTAGTGTTTGAAGCTCTGATTTAGTCGTCGTGCATACTGTGTTAAGTGTTAGTTTCATATTTATACAAGTGTAAGAGTGTAAGGTGGGGTGTGGGGTGTTAGGCCAAACGCAGACACCAGGGTTCCTAAAAGCTGATCGCAAACAAACAACCACTAAATCTGCAAAGCAGACTAAAGCAAAAAGATAAAAGGAGGAATAACCTTTAACTGAAAACTACCCCACCGGGGAAAGTACTCACAAAGGCAAGGATAAAGAAGGTGAACTTAAATAAATCCCAAACGGATGGTAAAATAAAACTTGTTGTAGCAAATAAACTAACACAGGGAGAGTAGACTCCCAGAAACACTATTCTCAGTGAAAATAGAAGAGTATTCTAACAAAGGGAGAGTTAGATTCCCACAAAATCTTCTCTTGCTGAAAAGAAACTAATACTCAAACATAGGGAGAGTTAGACTCCCACAAACTCTTTTCTCAGAGAGCCAGCGATACCTTTTACCAGCTTCAGCATAACAGAAGCACCTGAGTGCTGTGAGTGGAGGGTTTATCATGGGTGTGGTCTGATTGCACAGAAATGATTACACCTGTGAGTAAATGGGCTGAAAAGCCTGTCAACAGACCAAACCACCCTCCAGTGGTCCAAACCGGTACTACACCGTGACACAGAGACTGAATGCACTTTATGTTAAGAAATTAAACCAGCAAACATTTGTTTTTCTGAGCCTTGTGATTGCATTCTGCACCAAAACATTTCAATTTCAACAATCGCATTTTTTCCCAGCTGACTTGCAATTTTCAAACATTCCCACAATTTTATTTGAAAATAAACCAAAAAGTAATAAATTAAGAAATATTCCCTGCGTTACGTAAGTGAAGAGCCAAAAAAGTTTGTTTTTCGTGAAGCAGATGGTATTGATTTTCTGGCTCATTTGTTTCCGGATGTAGCCAATAGAATCAATACATTCAAAACCATATCTAGTTGCAAACGGTTCTCTGCCATAGCAATCTCCCCCTTACTCACACAGATGCTACTAGTGCCCCATCACAACCAAAACCATAATGCAATGCTCTTAAAGCCAAAAAACAGATATGCTCTCCGTGTGGCTAACATCCACCCCCTCTCTCTCTGTCTCTCCTTTCTTTTCTCTTCATTATTGTGGTTGTTGTTACTATTATTATAATTTTAATATTTTCAAATATGCTTATTTATCGCTATGCTATCTATGCAGGAGAGCCATCAGAAGAGAACCTTCCCAGTCCTTCGTCTATCTCTCGATAGAGATAGTCTATCTTTGTGATAGTTTTGTGATAGTTTTGTGTAGATGGGCCAGTCTTTGCTGAGTCTGTTAGCTGTTACCCCTGCCGGCTGTGTCCTAGCAGTGCCTGTATCACAGCTCTGTAAGTCATTAGAGGATCCACATCCATTTCCATCATTTTTTGTGGGAATTATTATTATTATGTTATTATTATGGTATTTTATTTATTTATTGATGTGTTTGTTGGTTTGTTTGAATCAAATATTCAAGTATTTTCCCACAGTTTCCTGTGGAGGACAAGAGATCTTTAAAAGTTAGTACCATTTTCAGGCATTTTATCTATAAATGGATGTTGATTTTCCCTGAAAATAAATGTATGAAATTGAATAAAAAAAACTTTTGAAAAGGTTGTGCTGTTGATTACATGAGACAGCTCAGTTGTGTTTATGGCAACTGTGAAAGTCTGTTGCTGTTAAAATGTTAGAAAATGTCACGTTTAATTATTTAATGTTTTCATTGTGAAAAAAGTTCCTGCCTCATATCCTTAATATCATACTAATGATATTAATTATATATATATATATATATATATATATATATATATATATATATATATATATATATATATATATATATATATTAATGCTGGAACAGCCACTTTCGAAGTAAGAATTTAAGTATGAATTTACTTATGTTCAGTCTTCAGTGTTCAGGGGTCACCTGTGATATGGTCAGTGTTCAGGGGTAACCTTTCTTAAGGTCAGTGTTCAGGGGTCACCTGTGATATGGTCAGTGTTCAGGGGTAACCTTTCTTAAGGTCAGTGTTTAGGGGTCACCTGTGATACAGTCAGTGTTCAGGGGTCACCTGTGATATGGTCAGTGTTCAGGGGTAACCTTTCTTAAGGTCAGTGTTTAGGGGTCACCTGTGATACAGTCAGTGTTCAGGGGTCACCTGTGATATGGTCAGTGTTCAGGGGTAACCTTTCTTAAGGTCAGTGTTTAGGGGTCACCTGTGATATTGTCAGTGTTCAGGTATCACCTGCGATATGGTCAGTGTTCAGGGGTCACCTGCGATATGGTCAGTGTTCAGGGGTCACCTGCGATATGGTCAGTGTTCAGGGGTCACCTGTGATATGGTCAGTGTTCAGGGGTCACCTGTGATATGGTCAGTGTTCAGGGGACACCTTTGGTAAGGTCAGTGTTCAGGGGTCCGATGTGAGGCTCAGTCACACACAGCGCTTGTGGGGGCGTTTTGGGCCCAGCTGATGGGGGTGTGTGTGCCTTGCTTTCGCAGGTAGGGAGCAGGCTGACCCCCACAGAGCTTGTGAGGATGTGAGAGAGCACCACAGACTCGCACAGACACACCCAGACACGCCTTTAGAGGAGCGGCCAGGGGCCCCACCCAGGCGGAAAGACACGCCTTATCAGCACCTGCTCCCCTTTGCCACAGGTAGGGTACTGACCCCACCCAGCTGACCTAGGTCAAACACACAATTTATTTGGAAAATTCTATGCTTTATTGAGCTTGTCTGGTGTATTGAACATTATCTGCCACTAGACTGGACACACAGATCCACATGTCCATGCTGTATCTACAGGATTATATTACATTAGTGGTCATATTGCTATAAAATGGTAATAACACTGCATGAGGAAAAACATAAAAAAGATTTCTACTTTTGAGCATGGGGCATGAAGTCTAACACTGATATTTAAATTTTCCCTCGTTGTGTTCAATGTCTTTATTGGCTGTCTGTTATATGTCTGCTATTTTCATAAATTTGACATTTAGAGCTGTAGGCCTGTGTTAGGCCAGTAGGTTGCTTAAAGTAGTGTTTATCTGTGTGTTTACACTTCGAAATAGCAATTCAATAAGCAAAACCGTGAAGGAATCTTATCACCTAGATTCACCTGGCCAGTCTATTTCATGGGAGTGAGTTCCTATATTTTGCAAACTCATCGTAGCCAATATTGCGTATAAGAGGTATTTGGGGATTAAATCAACGGACATTTCAGCAGACATACCTGAAGTCAGAGCACTAATCCTCTGAATGGTTCTTGTTGGCACCCCAGATAAAGACTTGCATTAACTTTACAGATTTAGATAATGCTTCATGTTCATGGCTGTGGATAACTCATACTTTATGAAAATTTTATCTTATCTGATCTGTGTCCTGCAGTTTCATTGAACTTCAGTGTGCACTTATTTGATGTTGCTTTGTAATATATAAATGTGTTCTAGGGTTGCCTTAAATTAAAAATAAAAACTTAAAATGGAAATAAAAACCCATTTTAAGGTTTTCAATATGTGTATTAAAGGCCAACTTCCCATTGTCTTCACTTTTAATAAGCTGTTGTCTAGCTTTTGACTGCACTTATTTATGTTTCTGATTTTTTCTTGCTCTGTCTGTCTCTATCATGTTCTCTCATACTTGCTTTGGATAAGATTTTATGTTTTAGTTCTGGTCTGTAACTTTATGTGTTGCTGCCTTCTTGGCCAGGTCTCTCTTTTTAATCGCAATGGGATGAACCTGATTTAATAAAGGTTTACATATACCAAGATATTTATAAGAGGATACCTTTTCCAATTTGTTTCTGCCTCTATGTAAAATAGTAAAACTTTGTGCACACTGTAAGTGATCTCTGATAAATGCCGTTATCTGAGCATTCAAAATGAATTTCAACTAGGTTTGAAGAGTTTGAAAAGTATCTTTATTGAGTGAGGAAACAACTGTCTCATCTGCGTATAAGTGGATCTTCGCTGGATGGATACACTTCCATAAATAATTCATAAAAATAGAAAATAAAACAAGTCCTAAAATGAAGCATTGCAGAATACTGATATAAGAGTACTTGCGGTAAAGTCTGACTATGATGCATAATATGAGAATATTATTTTCTGTTAATATTTTCAGCTGTGTATTCACACAAGTGATTAATATGATTTGAGAAATTTTGTGGCTCAACATTTATTGAATCAAAAACAGATCCAGCGGAAATAAAATGCCTGTTAAAAGTTTCCATAATTACATTCTTTTGAGCAAAAACATTGCAGTTTACCTTTAGGAAGTCTGGGTGGCATGAATATATGGTCGGACCAGAGGCAAATTTAGTCAGTTTCCAAAAATTTTCTCATTTTCAGTCACTGCATTTACATAATAATCAGCCTTAGCATTCCGAATCAAATTAAAAATTATGCTGATACAATATGGAAAACATTTATTGGCTGAATGGCTTTAAGTCATCAATGGTCCAAGGTATCAAATGAGCCTCAAATCATCTTGTTGCTGCCAGATATGCAGTAGATACTACAAAAATTGTTTCTCCTGACTAATTGTCCTGTTGAACTCAATGGAAAAAATATTCAGGAGAAACAACTGTAGATGTGTCTACTGTATATCTAGTGGCAGCACAGTGGTTTGAGGCTGGTTTGCTACCTTGGACCCTGGATGACTTAAGGGCATTTAGCCAATAAATGTGTTCCATATTGTATCAGCATAATTTACAGATTAATCTAGTCCCACCCCCAATTCCCATAGAGATCCATTCAAATGCATGTTTTTTTTTTACATATACTGTGTATTCAATACCACAGATTGGGTCTTAAAAAGGACTCCATATACACTATCCCACCCATTGTTGGATTTGTAAAGCATTCGATGAAATTCTTTTTTTTAATAAACATATATTCAATACCCCATTATGGGTCTGGAAGGTGTTAGCCAAACACAGACTTCAGTTTTACTGCATCAGAAGTCTCCATATTAACTTTAACATTGTTTGGTTGATTTGTGAAACCCGTAATACATTTAGAATTATTTCAAAATGCAGCCTTTAAGGAAATGCTTGCTGATATATGTGAAAGTAGACACCCTGTAGGGGTGGGGGTGCGGATATTGATTTCTGCTGTAATATGAGACAGGGTGTGTAGCTGCGCACCCACTCCTATGAAAATGTCTCCCAACTGCAGAGGGAAAGCTGCTGAAGATGCCCACTGACTCTTCCTTTCCTGAGGAGGAGGAAGGTCTGCCTGAGCTGGAAACCCTCCTCCAACAGCTGGAGCCCCTCCCCAAACAACCAAAAGAGGCAGAGCTCCTCTCCAAACAGCTGGAGCCCCGCCCTAAAGAGCTGGAGTCCCTCCCCAAAGAGCTGGAGTCCCTCCCCAAAGTGCTGGAGTCCCGCCCCAAAGAGCTGGAGCCCCTCCCCAAAGAGCTGGAGTCCCTCCCCAAAGAGCTGGAGCCTGTCCCCAAACAGCCAGAGGGAATGATCCAGCAAGGAGATGATGGGGACCCTTAGAGAGGGTGCACGACCCCTTTCAGCACCTCCATTTTATAACAGATTCACACTCCAGTGGAGGGGCGTTTGGGTCGGGGCGGGGTGGGGGGGGGGGTGGGGGGAGATCTATTGGAGACATTTCTCCACTAAAGGGATTTTATCAAATTACTTTCTGCCTATGTGGAATAAAGTCACCATACCTCCTGCCTACAGTATGTTCGGTATGACGTTAGTGTCCTATCTATTAGCAGGAAAATGTATTGCAATATTTGGGGGATTTTGCGGACTTGCCTTGACTTAGGTCGCAGTGCATTTCACTGTTGATGAGACAAAGATGAGATAACCAGCATATTGTTATATCTGAGATATATGAAAATCAATTTTTGGTAAATACAGACTCTGGAATCTGACATGAAATGCAAATTATATCTTTATTTTTAATGGACTAAAAAGCATTCCATTTTATGAATTAACTACTTTCATTCCCTCTGTGTGCTGAAAAAAATATTTTTGAATAGTTTGATGAATAAATTTCTGATAAATGAACATGAATATTTCTTGTAGATTTTTGAACACACCGCCCACTGTTGTGCCCTCTATTGCCGATTTCCATCTCTCCGATTTGAGTGGTGAAAGACAGCTGTCTCCACCGTTCAGAAAAACAGCCCCATAGCAATGAGTCCTTGTCCTAACCCTCTTAAGTGCATCAGAGAAAGAGGATAAAACCTTCAGACGTATACTAGTGGTTAAGTGGGGCGTCAGGTTTCAGTTAATGTATCCTTGGGACAGTAAGACCAGAGTGCTTTGCAAACCCGGGAGCTGTTGTATTCTTCAATTCCATGTTGACCGTGGCTATTTCCTACTCCTTCAGATTAGTCAGGAGACAGATATGAACCATGTACTTGAGGACACCAATGTCAAGGCGGTGATTTTATTGTAAGATTATTATATTAGCTAGCTAAGTTATTCAGATGAAACCGGTTTTGGCTAAGCAGTAGTAAGGCTGCAGCAATACACATTTCTACGTTGCTAGCAGGCTAGCGAACTTGTAGCCAGTGATCAAGTCAGGAAATCTATAAATGATATGCACTGTATACACCTAATAAATAGGTTTTCCATAAGATTAAGTTATCGTCATGTTTACCTCCAAGAAAACACCACAGTGCCATTGTATGTAAAAACATAAAAACATATCTCCAGGTCTCCCCCCCATGGGGATATGGAGTCTCAATGGACCCAGTTCAAAATCTCATTTGTGGAAATAGCTGCTAGGAGCTATGGTCAAAAGCTAGCTGGTGCATGTCCTGCCGGCAATCCAAGGACCCACAGGTGGACTCCCATCGGTGAGGGAGGCTGTGAAACTGATGGAGTCTTTCTGGGCCTGGCTGGCACAGAGGACTCCTGATTCGGCTGGCAATGAAGAACAAGGGACAAATAAATATTAACTCTGGTGAAAAGGGGAACCGGATCCCCAACTTTAATAAATTACAGTACAGTAAATACAGTAAAATACAAAACAAATAAAATAGTATTTGGGAAGCAATGCTGAGGAGACGGGATCAGGAAATCGGTCTGACGTCCTTCTGGGCTGGCTCTGGTCCCTCCCCTGAGGACAAACCACAATTCAGTCACTAGCACACACAGTGCCACACACCATCACACTCAGGTCAGTAGCTCACACCTGTGAAACTATCCCACACCCCTGAAACTGCTGCATATGCACTGGATGGGGAGAATACTGACACCATTCATTTAAAATACTGGACAGCTGTATAGTTTTCAGTTGTTCACGCAAACGTGACAGAAGTGTGAGATTCGGTGAAGTCGCTGTTGTTACCGTTGCATGGGGAGGGGTCGGGGCTGAGTGTTTGCAGGTGCGTGTTGGACAGCGATGAGACCGCCCCCTCATCCACAGACGGGGAGGCCAAGCTCAGCCCGAGGGAATTTTGGGAAGAGTCATTGGAGTTGATGTTGTTCAGTTCGTTTGCAGAATCGGACTGGGCCTCAGAGCCTGTGTGTGTGGCTCCAGCGGGCTGCGTCTCCCTGCGCGTCTCCTCTGTGCTGGGGGACACCTCCTTCTCTTTGCTGGGGGATGAATCCCTCGCTCTTTTCTCCAGCTCTAGGAACAGACCATGCACACAGAATAAGGAATAAAGGCCAGGTTTTAGTCCAGCTACAGAATAAAGGCCAGCTACAGAGACAATAGTCTTTAGAGTTTGCAGAGAATGGTATGAAAAACAAAATTTTGCAGTTCTGCATGCAAAAACGCATTGTTAATGAGAGAGGTCAGAGGAGAAGGGCCAGATTGGTCAAAGCTGATAGGAAGGTGACAGTAGCGCAAATAACCTCATATTAGTGGTATGCAGAAGAGCATCTCTGAACACACAACACGTCAAACCTCTAAGTGGATAGTGTCGTGTGCCCGGACCCCGTGCCGAGCTCAGACCTCACATTCCCACGAGCAGTACCCCACGAGGAGGTGTCTCGGAGAAGAACTCTCTTTTCCTTTAAGTACTTTCGAACATCCTGGAGAACTGATAAGTTCTACTGAACTTCCAGCCCAGTCTCGAAGTGGGGTGATGCAACGCTGTTATATGATCTCCTGTATTCACTGTATTCCTCTAAAAGACCCTTTCTTTATTAATTCACCCTCTCTCAGATATGATTATAGTCAGATATACTTTATTATAATCAAAAGATTAGAGTTATACAGCTCACAGGTTAAATATCATCTTTCAGTTTGCTAATCACATACATACATGCTTTATATTCTTTCAACCGTATACCAGTGCCTTTATGTGATTCACATAAGGTTCATATAACCCCTTTGTTTTTCTAATTCACCTTTCCACCAGATGTTAATGTCAAGATAGACCCTTCAAATATCCATCCTCTTTGGCCTTTACCTTATCCTATGGCTCCCCCTTCACGGAGATAAACGTAACTACTCCTAGAATATTGTGGGCACGAATACCCCTTAACTTTTCTACTTTATTCCTACCTTATATAGTATCTTACTGAAAAATAAAAGACATAAAAATTAAAGGAAACTTATAACTTTAAATCACCTAACAATGCTACCTTCTACCTTATAAGTAATATAAAATATAATTACCACCCATGCCCTAAATATAGCCATCTCACGCTTTCCGCGGGATTTAATCCCTCCTCCTTGCTGTTGATGAGCTCTTTGAACAGCTGCATTGGTTTGGGAATCTGGGGCAGGATCAGGACCCGGACTTTCGAAAGACGTGACTTTGCTCCAGTCACTGGCTCTAATGCCGCAGATGTCAGCCGCAGCATGTGCCTCTCCTCACTGACACTGAGGTTAGGGGGGGGAGGCTTCAGGTTCTTGCGTGGGTCCAGCAGGAAGGTGTTCTGTAGCGTGGAGGGACCCCGTGTCCCGTTCAAGAGGATGTGAATGTTGGTGAAGTCGGGCAGCTTTCCACGCAGGTGACAGCCTGTTTTATCCTCCCCGCTGTAGAAGTACAGGCCACAGCTACCCAAGGCCTTCATTTCCATTTGCTTATGCCAGTAGTAGAGCTGGAGGTCTCTGGTCCCGCCTGTTGACCGCCAGGTGCAGTTCATGGCTCCAAGCATGTTGTAAAAGCAATTAAACTCTTTCACCAGCTTTTCTGTACGATGAGGGATGTGCATGAACACCTCTTCGCTATCAGTCCTGTTGCCACAACTCTTGGGCTGAGTCCACACCGCGTACGTCACTCCGTTCTCCATATCCGCTTCTCCCGCTTCTCATTGGCCTCCACTGGCTTCCTATTGCCGCATGCATCCGTTTCAAGGCCCTAGTGTTGGCATTTCAGGCTGCTAAGGAGACTGCCCCACCTTACATACAATCCTTGATCACTCCCTACTCCCCAGCTAGACCACTCCGGTCTGCCAGCTCTGGTCGCCTTATGGTTCCCTCTCTACGTGTACCTGGCGGTCGAGCTGCACGTTCACACCTGTTTTCCGTTCTGGTTCCTCAGTGGTGGAATGACTTGCCTACCACTGTCAGGACAGCAGAGTCCCTCCCCCTATTTCAACGCAGACCCACCTTTTCAAACTCTACCTTAGTCCTCCCTCCTGATTTCCCCCGCCCTTCCTTTCTGATATCCCTATCCTTGTCTAACCCCCCTCCAAAAAAAAAAAGAAATTTGCACTTATGATGACGACTATGTTTACAACAGCATTCTATGTGTATTTTCCTAGTTCTGGATGTGATGCTTTGACTTATGGTAGAACCTATACACTTGTAAGTCGCTTTGGATTAAAAGCGTCTGCCAAATGACAAAAATGTAAATGTAAATATCCAGACATTCCTGGTAATGCGTAGATTCCTCCGTACGGGACTCGGGGTCGCCAGCCTGCCCAGCTGTTACTGTACTGTGGTATTGAATGCTACATATACTGCTGTTCAATTTCTCCAGTGGGCTCCAGGTCAAGTTCACGCAGAAGTCGTTGGGGAATTGCAGATACACATCACTAGGCAGAGGGAGCGCGCCACTCCAGCTTGATTATAGTTGTCCTGCGTTGCTCTCTCCTCAACAGCCTGTAGATATCTTGTTAAGCGAAATCCTAAGAGGTACCTTTACGTCTAAAAGCTCACTTCTTATATATCCTGAAACTTGTACAGAAGAGTACTTATTCTGGTAAGAAATTCATCCAGAAATATCCCCATTATACCGAGTGGGACAACACTAGCTCTTGCAACTTATTTAATGAGCCTATTCATCACTGTTATCTGCCTCACTGTCATAGTCTCTCTTGGACTCTCTCCACACTTTGACTTCATACAAGCCAGCAGTAAGTGCCCTCCACCATCTCAATACATTCTTCAGGTGCTCTTTCTTATGGCGCCTTAAGGGATCTATAAAGGACATCCAACTAATAGCCAAGTGTAATTCATCCCCCAACTCCTCTACAGTCAGTCCTTTGAATCTATCCGACAATTGTCAGTGCTATAATCAGGGAAGCCCTTAAAGCCTCTTAATCTTCTTTCGGTATTAACATCCCTCCCTTCTTCCTTATTTTTCCATCTCCTCATACTCTTTCATTTCCCAATCGTCCACATTGTTTTCAACTTTTTGCTTTTACCAGGCCTTATGTTCCTCCCCTGTAGGTCATGCTGGAACATATTCTGCGCATGGCCTCAGTCAGACCTTTAGCCTTGCTCCTTAGTACCCTAAATCTAAGTCCTCCGACTTCAGACTCCTCTGCTGACAAGTAGGGCTGCACATTAGCTCTGAACCACATATTTTTCCTCTTACGGGCGTTCTTACTACCACCTCAATGGCGTGTGCGAGGGGTTAACAATGCATTCCGGCCTAACCTATCTTCTGTCAATCTCTCATCAGGCGGGCCTAGGGCCGGGTCCTCGACAATAGGCTACACAGGAGAAGTCTAAAAATAAGTCTAATAAATACCTAATAAAGTGAGTGTATATAGAACTTTATTAGGTACACCTGTACATCAGTTTGTTAATGCAAACATATAATCACGCAATCATGTGACAGACGCTCAATTCTGAAAAGCATGGTCAAGAGGTTCAGACTGGTCGAAGCTGACAGGAAGGCGACAGTAACTCCAATAATCACGTTAGAACAGTGGTTTGCAGAAGAGCATCTCTGAACAAC
Organism: Conger conger; assembly: GCF_963514075.1. Taxonomy (NCBI): domain Eukaryota; kingdom Metazoa; phylum Chordata; class Actinopteri; order Anguilliformes; family Congridae; genus Conger; species Conger conger. The sequence continues at coordinate 16,123,739 of NC_083776.1, forward strand.
CGGTTTATGTGGATGGCAGCAGAAGACCAATAAATCTAATATGTCTAATAAATGCCTAATATAATGTATACACTCACCAAGCACTTAGGTATTTACTTCTACTGCTGTAGCCTGTCCACTTACAGTGATGATACATTGTGTGTTCAGAGCTGCTCTTCTGGCCATTCTCCTCTGACGTCTCTCATTATCAAGGCATTTCTTTCTGCAGAACTGATGCTCACTGTATTTTTTTTTGCAGCATTCTTTGCAAACTCTAAAGATTAGCGTGCATGAAAATCCCAGGAGATCAGCAGTTTCTGAGATACTCAATCCACCCTGTTTGCACCAACAATCATTCCACAGTCAAAGTCAGTTAGATCACATTCCCCCATTCTGATGGTTGATGTGAATGTTGAACATTAACTGAAGCTCCTGACCCGTATCTACATGACTGTAAGCATTGCACTGCTGCCACACAATTGGCTGATTAGACAATCGCATGAATAAGTAGGTGTAATAAAGTAAAAATGTTCCTAATAAAGTGCTCAGTGAGTTTTGGAATGTGTGAACAGTAATTCATTTGCTGATAACAATATACCACGGCCATGACTTATAATTCTTCTTCACTGTTTAATTTCAATTAGCACTCCATGACTAAGCAGTCAAGGATTTGGAAGCAGGCAGAGACGCAGAGCGACTGTCTCCTCTTCCCTGTGATCTGATGCTGTCTTGAATGCATAATGGGAATATATAAATAAACATCAATAAGGCATAAAGTATTGTTTGCTCACTAATGCTAATGTAGCTTGTTAGCTAGTTAGTTTGGGAGACCATCGTTCCATAGCAACCACCTGGCACTATGTGCGAGCAGCTAGGAACTATTTTCAAGTAAATAATTCTTGCAATGACATTGTAAATAAACACTCTTTTAATTGGATTTTGTCTACAATATCAATATTATGATAATTGGTAATCATTTTATAAAAGCAATAACTCACTCCAGGTCGTGGCATATGCTGTGAAGTTATGCTGTGAAAGAATGACTACCTAACAACTACGGCCTGTCGTGATAAACACACCCTGTACAGCCAGCTCCTTCCAGTGGTCCTTGTTGCACTGGATGACTTCAGCCAGCATGTGGCGCACTTGCTCCAGGTTGATGCTCGGGAGGGAGTAGTCTGAGGCTCCTGGCTCATCTGAGGCCCCCTGACCCCTGTGCCTCTGCACAGACTCCACTACCGTCCCAACCCCTCCTGTCAAACTGCAACAACAAAAACAACAATAACAACAAAAATAATGAGAAAAACAATCACAAAAATAATAATAACAACACAACTAGCAATAACAACAACAGTAATAAAAATAAAAACATAATAACAACACAAATAACAATAGCAACAACAACAGTAATAACAGCAACTGCATCAACAACAAAAACAGTAATAACTGTCACGTTTCAGGTCTGTCTTGCCTTGTTTTTATGTTTTATCATTTGTCTTCGTCACGTATTGTCTTTCATGTATTATGTTAGTCTAGGTTCGTTTGTTTCTTGTTACGATTTATTTTCTCGTCATGTCTAGTTATGTTTCGTTACGATTATTTTACCTTGTTATGTTGAGTGGTTATCGTCTTAGTTCGTTTAGTGTGATGTTTTGATTTATGTTTATTGTTACGCTGACTGGTCGTTGTTTAAACATACACTTTTACATGTCTTTCCGCAAACCTTGCGTTCCGGCTTTCTCTCTCTCTCTTTCTGTCACTCACACCCTAATTGTTTCCATTTGTCTATTTACTAAAACTACTAACGCTAGATCAGGATTGGGTAAAACTAACAAACTAATCATGTGTTCATGTTACCTTACGTTTCTCGTGCATGTCATTTACTAATTTACTAATGCTAGGGCAGGATAGGTTTATTACTAACGATTAGTAATTACCTTGTTAAACTTGTCATCCATCGCACCTGTTTTCTATTCCCTTGCTGCTCTCTAACTAATTGTCTACACCTGTCTACACCTGCATTTATAGCCCAGTCCTGTTCTTCGCGAAATTGTCTGCCTCTTGTACGTCAAAGCAACTCTTGAGCATTACTGTCATTGATTACTCGTTAAGATCCAAGCCTGTCTACTGACCATTGTTTATTGATTTCTGTTTCGTTGACCATTGTTTGTTTTTGACCACGTCCTCGCCTACCATTTTTGTACCTTTGCCTCGCTGATTGTTTTATGGTTTCGACTTCCGCATCGCCCTCGACTACGACCCTGCCTGCCCTCCGCCTGTACTTCTGCCCCGCTGACAGCTCTCCTGCTACCGGACCTCCCTGCACGTCTACCGACTACGAGTTTGCCTCTTCCCTCGGCACCGTGCTTTTTGTTTGTTTATTGTTTGTTTGGCTGGATCTATGTGTATGGACTTTGCTTGTTTTGACTACGCTCCTGGGATTCGTCCCGAATAAAGCCCTGATGGGACTTTATCCAACTATTGTTTCTGAGTCGTGCATTTTGGGTCCAACCCCCACGCACCCGTCTCAATAACAACAAAAACAACAAAACAATAGCAACAACAACATAACAAAAACAACAACAACAACAACATAACAAAAACAATAATAATAATCATGCATACATATAGAGCTCAGACATATAAAAGAACTTACAGAAGAAAGGTCAAAGTAAATAAAAGTACATAAAATAAGGAAAACACAGATGAGCCACCTATGCTACTACAAAAATGACATGACATTACATTACATTAATGTAATGAAAATAACTGTTGAACATCAATAGTGATTCATATGAAAATAAGGACCTGGACTGTACCTGGCCCTCCGCACACTTTTGTCTCCTGATTTCGTAGCTTCCTCTACAAGAGGAGAAATGATCTTCTCCACTGAGTCGATCATCACAGAGATCGTTGGTTCTACAATGAAGTCAATGAACCCTGGAGGAGAAGGAAGTAATCAAAAATGTCATACAGTAAATCCTCAAATTGTGTCCGGGATTCTATTTGAAGCCGGGCCTCGGATAATAGCCGGGGCCGTGGACAAATAAAGGTCGGCCCCCAAATACAAGCCGGGGTAATATTGCCTACCAGTAGGGCTATCAGTCCATGAGCACTAGAAGACATTGTTTCGATTTAACTCAATGAAATAAAAGAGCTCTTCTTAATATTTTATATTGTTGGTTGGTTTAATACTGTTGGCAATGAAAAGTCGTTGTCCTATGCCATGGGTCTCCAACACGTTGCTCTCAAGCTACCAGTCGCTTGCCGCCCCCTTCTGAGTAGCTTGCCAAAGGCTGAAGCAGTATACATTAAAACACAAATGTATTTACAGCACAGTGCACATTCAATGAATGAATGAAAGCGGCTGCCTTGGCTCGCAATAAACAGACGGGTGGAGATTCCGACACTCTTTCAACTACATAAAACTTAACAGTGAACCAGTGATTTCAGTGCCCATCAGTCCCAACTTTTAGCAATAGAATCAGTCTAAAAGTAAATTAAATCCCAAACCAAAGCGAAAATCTTTTGATAGCCTACCGGTATGCTGCTCCAAACGAAACGCATGTCTCACAATAAAACGCACTTTAGGAAAAAAAAGATCCTTAACTTGCTGTTATCTACGCTAATTTGTAATTGTTCATGAAGGCTTGTCTGGCAAGTTGTTATTTTATGGATTCTGGACTTGGCATGTGATTTATAGTGTTTGAGAATATTTGCAATAAACTAAGTCTGTTAAGACTGACACTTTGACTTACCAAACGGTGTTTCCTGATTAGCCTACACTAATTGATTTCTGAACGGTTACATGAAGTGTTGAACAGTGTTGGTCCACTTTAAGTGTAGCCTTTTACTTTATTTCTAAGAATAAAATTCTACAACAGAAGCCTAATAAGAAATAAAGGCCTGCCTCGAATACACGTCTGCCCCAAATAAAGGTCTGTGCTTTGTGCAGCCTAAGTAAATAAAAGACCCCGGACACAATTTGAGGATTTACGGTATGTGAAAACCTTAAGCAAATCAGGGAGTCCAGACTCACCGTAGGATTACCATTTTGTACCATTCTGTACCATTTTGTGACACACACTGACTACCCACCTCTTCAGATTAAAACCGGGGTCCCCTGCTACCCCCATCCATAGGAATCAGATCTCCATTCATTAATTTTCATGATTTTATGAGTTTATTGCTTCTTATGGGTGTTATCACAATATGCAGAGTTTGTGTTATGCCTCTAGTTTAACATAGTTAAGTTAAATATTTTGCCCTTTAGTGAAGTAGCTGAATGTTGTTAACAGGTCTATTGCTCACATACTGTATACAGGTTGATGTACTTATGTTCTCTAGCCTTGTGTGGCACTCTTCATTAGAGTGTCTGCTAAATGAATGTAACCTAATAAAAGAAAAAAATATTTGTACCTAATAAAAAATACAGTAATATAGCAGTTCATAATGAAGCAGTTTTGAATAGAACATTTCTACTGCTTTCTACTGTGTTGTAGAGAATGCGTATCTGTCAAAAAAAGGGTACATTTATCATTCCTGCACTAGGGGGCAGTGAAACACTTTCTGTGCCTCTCAGATAAGACTGGCGGCTCATATGCTCATGAATATGCATGAGGTGGACCCCCGCATAATGAATGATTTAGTCATGAATATTTAGGAGCAGACGCACATCAGTTCATTTCTTCAGTAATATAGACTCTTAAAGGGAAATAATGGGGAACTTCAACTGACTCCAGAGTGATTATATTGCAATAAAAAAAATTAAAAAAGATTTGCATCCATCCATACACACATTTTGGCAGTGCCGTGACATTCAACATACAGTGTTGTAAGCTGTCATAACAGGCCACAGAATGACAGGTGTCATGCCATACTCATGACAGTGTCCCCATAAAAAGAATGGACCTTCCTAAATCAAGAGTCAATCAGAAAAGGGCATACACACCTATCTGAGACTGTGCGACCATGGTGGCTTTACGATCACACAGAGGAGAGAAGGGAAGTCCCAATGCAGCCTCCGTATCACCCTGCGGAAAGTTAAACCACAACATATGTCACAATACCACATTCACATCATGCGTCAGTTATACCACATTTACAACATGCATCACAGTTATACCACATTTACAACATGCGTCAGTTATACCACATTTACAACATGCATTAGTTATACCACATTTACAACATGCGTCAGTTATACCACATTTACAACATGCATCAGTTATACCACATTTACAACATGCGTCAGTTATACCACATTTACAACATGCGTTAGTTATACCACATTTATAACATGCATCAGTTATACCATATTTACAACATGCGTCAGTTATACCACATTTACAGCATGTGTCACAGTTACAGTATATCACATTTACAACATGCGTCAGTTACAGTGTACCACATTTATAACATGCATCAGTTATATGACATTCACAACATATGTCACAGCAATACCACATTCACAACATGCGTCACAACATTTATACTATTACAAAACAACTGACACTCATGTGCAAAGTTCAGGTCATTAGGCAATAAAAAGAGGGCTGCCTTGTGTTGGAGAAAATTGATTATAATATTGAGAGAAGAAGAGGTAATGGTAACACTAGGGGGTAGCAGGCAGAGGTTGAGGAAGGATAAGACTGAGAGGAAAATTAATAGGAGCTAGAAAAGGGAGAGCAAAACAATAGAGGGCAAATATCTTTGACTTTGTTTGGCCATGTGATGAACCGTGATTTGTCTACGAGGCTTAGGCCGGACTGAGAATTCAACCAAATCAAAACCAAATTTAAATTCTACTGCCGGCACTTCTGTTCTTTACTGTAGCACAACCTATCCACATGGTACTATCAAAGGTCATTACAGTACACTGGAAGTGCTGCACAGTCCCACAGTCCCGATAATTTAATGTATCAAATACAATTTGGAACATTTCTACTTTGAGTAAGAAAACATTGTATTGTATGTATTTACAGTATATTGTTCTGCAGAATTGTAAGACAAGCCCTCCAGGCTAGCAGAGGAGAACATCTCTTTACACGAGTGCAAGAGACTGCAATACTGAATATGCAATTCCGCTGAGAGAGATTCAAAGTCAAATCATTGAAGACATTGTACCATGTTCCCTCAGAAAGAGTCAGATCTACCACGTTCCCTCACAAAGAGTCAGATCTGACACGTTCCCACTGAAAGAATCAGATCTACCACGTTCCCGCAGAAAGAATCAGATCTGACATGTTCCCTCAGAAAGAGTCAGATCTGACATGTTCCCTCAGAAAGAGTCAGATCTGACATGTTCCCTCAGAAAGAGTCAGATCTGACACGTTTCCACTGAAAGAATCAGATCTACCACGTTCCCGCAGGAAGAAACCCTGAAAGAGTAAAGGAACGGAGGTATGTGCAAATAGGCCTAAGCACCAGAGCCTTATGTAAATGACTCCATCCTTTCAGAGTCTGGACCCCTGGCTGTCACTGATGTGTTGTACCTCATAGGATTGGCGGCTGTAGGCGTTTGTGTGATGTTCTTCTTTTTCAGAGATACATGGAGATCAATGCCAATCCCATCCCACACATCATCATCTTTATTGATGAAGCAGGGTTTAACCTGACCAAGACAGGATGGAGACAGGGATTGAACATGCCATCCCAGATGTCCCTGACAAAGTGGAGATTTACGACCATGTGTACCGCTCTCAGCCACCACCATGCCATGGGCCCTACAGCACCACGCCATCCTGGGCCCTACTCCACCATGCCACACTCGGCCCTACTCCACCATGCAACCCTGTGCCTTCTCTATCATGCCACCCTGGGCTCTACTCCACCATGCCACACTCGGCCCTACTCCACCATGCAACCCTGTGCCTTCTCTATCATGCCACCCTGGGCTCTACTCCACCATGCCACCCTGGGCCCTACTCCACCATGCCACCCTGGGCCCTACTCCACCATGCCACCCTGGGCCCTACAGCACCATGCCACCCTGGGCCCTACTCTACCATGCCACCCTGGGTTCCATTTTGCAAGAGATTTGTGGGCATTTTTTTAGCCAGTTATCCATCCATCCATCCATTATTTTAACCCGCTTATCCTGAACAGGGTCACAGGGGGGCTGGAGCCTATCCAAGCATACATTGGGCGAAAGGCAAGAATACACCCTGGACAGGTCGCCAGTCCATCGCAGGGCACACACACCATTCACTCACACACTCATACCTATGGGCAATTTAGACTCTCCAATCAGCCTAACCTGCATGTCTTTGGACTGTGGGAGGAAACCGGAGTACCCGGAGGAAACCCACGCAAACACGGGGAGAACATGCAAACTCCACACAGAGAGGCCCCGGCCGACGGGGATTCGAACCCAGGACCTCCTTGCTGTGAGGCGGCAGTGCTAACCACTGCACCATCCGTGCCACCCCTTAGCCAGTTATGCTTTGAGAAAATTAGGTGTAGTTTCAGGAAATGTCTTTAGAAAATTGGGAAAACAGCATAACATATTTAAAGCACCAACAATGTATTTCATCAAGCATGGTTTTATTATTTCCTCCACTCCACAGACATCCTCTCAGTCCTGTCACATCTGAAGCTGTACAATAATCCCACAGATTACCCAATGCCATTTGAATGTCAGCACGTTCTTCCTACAGTAGAATAACTCTCAAATGGAAGCGTCTGTACAATGATGAAGTAAATACTTAAAAATATCATCATTCCACATAAAGCACACCTTTGGAAAATCTGTTAATATGGATTATATCTACACTACTGAAATGCTGTACCATACTGTTGTCCTGAGCTGAGCCTTTAGCTACCAATAAGTGACAAAAGGTTAAATAAGGACAGTTTCACATTTAAATTGGAATGAAGAAAGTTGCACTGCAGATAATTCAGGCAAAATGTTTTAAAATTGTTTCTGGTATTTAATAAATCATGTACTCTACATTTTGAAATGCTTGGTCTGCCAAGAAAATTAATTACAGCCAATGAGGCCATTTTGAGCTGATGTGTGGGGCAGCCTGTAGCCTACTGGCTAAGGTACATAACAGGGAACTGGAAGGTTGGTGGTTCAAGCCTCTGGTGTAGCCACGATAAGATCTGCACAGCAGTTGGGCCCTTGAGCAAGGCCCTTAACCCCACATTGCCCTAGGGGGCTTGTCCCCTGCTTAGTCTAATCAACTGTAAGTCAATTTGGATAAAAGCATCAGATAAATTTACTTGAAACTGTACTTCCCTCTAGGGTTTACAGCACACACATAACATGTCATGGTTATGGATTGGCACTTTATTTTATGTTGTGCTGGATAAGTGCATCTGCCAAAAGCCTACATTGTGATATAATGTAAATAACTAATTATTATATTGAGATGCAGGGAGACAGGTGTTCCCAGGCGCAGGTGTGGCGGTACCTGTCTGAAGAACTCCTCCATCAGGGAGCAGGTCCAGCGGTAGTGCAGGTCCCAGGACTTGGCGGGGTGGCTTATATCAGCGGCATGCAGCATCAGAGAGAGGACTTTCGCCTTGTCTATTCTGTCAACCACAGACAACATCACATCAGCTGATACAAAGCGTACACACACACATAGGCACGAACAGGCACACATGCATACCTACACATCTGTATTTGAAAAGATATGCAAAGTTTACTTCTAAATTTGTGTGAAATTCTTGGTTGACAGTCATTTACCCTGACAAATTGTATCAATACCGAGATAACAGCTGGTATCGGTATCAAAGTCAAAATTTGGGTATGGGAACAACAGTAACACACATACACACACGCACACGCACACACTCCCACACACACACATACACACACACACAAAGGCATACACACAGGCACACGCACGCACCCAAATACACACTGTCACACACACACCACACACACACACACTTTGTGCTCACCCATCAGGCTCCTGCAGGCTGCTCCTCATGGTCTTTATTTGCTGGAAATGGCAGGACATGTCTGTACACATGACCATCTCTACCACCAGGGCACGCAGGTCCCTACACACACAGGAGAAGAGTCATACCCCGCAAACACACACACACGCATACACAATGATGGAAACAACTTGTGTGTGTGCGTGCATGTGTATGTGTGTGCATGTGTGTGTGTGTGTGTGCCAGTGTGTGTGCGTGCATGTGTTTGCTCATTTCTTCTCACACAGAATATGGTCATCCTTTCTGCTCTATTGTTCCCTTATTATATTGCTTTAAGGTGAAATGAGAAACACAGCGCTTACCGCCAGTCGTCTTTCGACAGGTTAACCAGGATGTTCATGTCATCCTCTTGCATAAGTCTATAGGCAGCGCTCACGTGGTGATTCTCCAGAACAGAGCGGTCATTGTACAGAATGGCTACTTCTGACCTGCACAAAGACAGGTCCCGGTAATGAGTTTCACTGCATTTCACAAAGAGCAGACGCAAGGTTATCTTGGATGATTCCACTCGGTCAATACCCGTTAGCAGTGACATTGTTACAACAGCTACTCTTTGGGATTCATTGATTTCTGGCCTCGGATTCATTCATTGATTTCGGTATGGTTTTTTAGCTTCTAAAGATTTTATAAAGTTTGCACAATCACAGATTAAGCCTAGTCCTAGACTAAATTCTATTTTGAAGAGAGATTCTCCCTATGAAATGTAATTAGTCTAAGCTTAACCTGTGTCTGTGAAACCGGCAAACAAAACTAACTTTCCAAAAAACCCTAAAAACATTTTAGAAAACACTAACAATAAGTATGTTGTTTTTAGTAGCACAGTATGTATGACATTCATAGCAGACCAGACTCAAACACATGATTTGTTTGGATTCAAATACTGGTATTGGAACATATGAAATACTCCCAAAAAGAGCAAAACCCTCCTTCTGGTCCTCTCAGTTGGTTCAATTGCACAAAGCAAGATCAATGGAGTAAAGAAAAGTATAAAACTCAGGTTCATCAGGCACACTACTGTATATCCATTGTAATGGGCAGTTTTGGCAACAGGCACTCTCACCAGCACAACTTACCGGGTCTGAATGTGGAAGTTGTTGGTGGTTCCGGTGTGCTCAAAGTCATGGATTGCAGCTGCAAACACCATCGCTAATATTTCCACTTCAGTGAGCCAGTGCTAGAAACAGGACCACAGCCAGTATAAGAGCTTTGAGCCATTGTTAGTAACAGATCCACAGCTAGATCAACCATTTAGTACCTTGTTTGTATTCTTTCTATATGCAATCAGCCAGATGTAACATGATAGAAAATAATGTAAAATAAATTTAGTGCATATTGTATATAGGTTATAGGGTTAAAGGTTTTTGTTATCATTATTTCCCAGGGGCATACAAAATCCAGGCCACAGAACAGTACAGGTCTGGGATCAGTTTGGGCATGTGTCTTGTTATGGGTGGGTGGGGATATGGACATAGTAAACCTGATCCTAGATCAGCCATCTGAGGATTGTTATGACTCTGGGTCCAGATGCCTAGTGGCCTTAAAGAAGTGCTTGTTGGTGTGTGTGTGTGTGTGTGTGTGTGTGTACTTGTTGGTATGTGTGTGTACTTGTCGGTGCGTGTGTGTGTGTGCTGTTACGTCCCAGTGTTTTGGGATGTATAATGCTGTTGCTTTTTGGCTGTTTTGGGCTGGGTACTGCTGTGTTTTTATGTTTCCCTATACAGGTAGAGGGGAGCATGCATTCCGTTGCTGAGAAACACACTTGGACGAAGAGGATGCAGCATCTCGTCAAGTTGGAGACCGGACCAGATACAGCCGTTGCTAAGAATGCCGGCGGTCGTCACGGAGCAACACATGCCAAGAAGAATGCAACTATATAGGAGCTGCACGCTGTCAAGAGCAACAACATCAATTCACACGCAGCTGGAAGCTACGCTGCTTTGACCTCCGCTACCAACAAGTTGTCTGTGACTTTAAGAAGATCTTTAAGAGACTGAACTTTGGAGAAGTTTCACCCCATTGTAGAACAACTTAGACGGTGAGACTTCCGAATCACGGACCTTTAATTATCGAAGGACGTTATTAGTATAGGACTCTATTTAGCTTTGTAATTATTAAACATTCTCTTACTTCTTTATAATGCTGCGTACTGGTTACTTCTTTCTGAAGGGTTTGTGATAGTGAATGTTACACCGTAATCAACTCTCTTTGTTAATGAAACATCGGTGAGTACCAGGTCATAACAGTGCGCTTGTCAGTTAGTGTGTCTGAGCTTAGCGGTGTGTGTGTGCTCAGGTGCGTGGGTGTGTGTGTGTTTGTTGGTGCGTGTGTTCTTGTTGGTGTATGTGTGTGTGTGTGCTTGTCGGTGCATGAGTGTGCTTGTCGGTAAATTTGTGTGTGCGTGTCGGTGAGTGTGTGTGCTCAGGTTTGTGTGTGCTTGTCGGTGTGAGCACTCAGGTGTGTGTGTGTGCTTGTCGGTGTGAGCACTCAGGTGTGTGTGTGTGCTTGTTGGTGTGAGCACTCAGGTGTGTGTGTGTGCTTGTCGGTGCAGGAGTGTGCTTGTCATTGTGTGTGCACATGTGTGCTCAGGTGTGTGTGTGCTTGTCGGTATGTTTGTGCGTGTGTGCTCAGGTCTGTGTGTGCTTGTCGGTATGTTCGTGCGTGTGTGCTCAGGTATGTGTGTGTCTGTGTGTCGGTGTGTGTGTGTGTTCAGGTGTGTGTGGGCTTGTCGATAGGTTTGTGTGTGCGTGTCAGTGTATGAGTATGCTTGTCGGCGTGTGTGCTCAGGTGTGACTCACCATAACGCCGGTGTGGAGCATGAGATAGTGGGCGGTCTGTGTGACATCGGCAGCATGTGTCAGATTGTGATAGGGGTTCCTGTGCTTGCTGTACCCCACCTCCAGCGCCTCCACAAAGCTCACCAATGAGGAGACAGGGATCTGGGCAAAAGGAGGAGAGAGGATGGAGTCCAGGAAAGAGAGTCGGCCAATGGGATATGCTATCACCCAGCGAGATGCTCACGGCTCAGAACATGCGTGTAGGCGCATTATACGAGTGGGCTTAACACCCGTTTTTAATCACTAAGAGCAGGTCCTGCAATCTGTCAGCCTAAATACAAACACAACAGACGTCAACGGCGTACGTCACACATTCACTCAACAGTCGCATTTAGAGTCTGCTATAAACTCTGCCACCGTCATGGTGACTGTGAGAAACGATAGCGTTTCAGTGACAGCGTGAAGCAAATGGACATATTCTATAATGGACCCAGATAATGATGGTAGCTTGTGTGAGCTGGTCAAACGATGTCAAGCTGGGAACTGGTATGAACTGGTCAACCAGCTGAACCATGTCGAGCTGGGAGCTAGTCTGAACTGGTCAAACCAGCTACCAGCTGTTTCAAAACCTAGCTTGAGCTGTATTTTTCAGCAGGGTTGACGCTGATGAAAATCATCTCGCTGGCAGCAAATATGGCAAAGTCTGACCTTGAAGCGGCTGATCAGGTCATATCGGGTGAGGAGATCGTAGACCAGGAACTTCAGAGCGTGTTCGTTGCTGGCTTCATGGAGGCCGAAAACATCGAAAGACCACGTGTCAACATCCTGTGGACAACAAATTTACTCCCGTTACTCAGAATGTAACATAATAACACAATGTACAAAATATAACCAGCTTACTGAATAACAATATGATGTACAAAAACTTAATACCTTACCAAACATCTAAATAATGCACAAAATCAAAATACAATTTCATTTCTTGATAACATATATTTATGATCCTATAATTGCATAATTATAGTTGTATAGAGTAGCGCTACTCAACTCCAGCTCCTGCAAGCCACAGTGCCTGCAGGTATTTGCTCCTACTGTGCACTACACCACCTGATTTCACAAATTACTTTACCTGCTTGGCTCAGATAATAAACAAATGAGTAAAATCAGGTGGTGTAGCGCATGGTTGAATATAATTCCTGCAGACACTGGGGCCTGTGGGACGTGGAGTTGAGTAGTGCTGAAGTAAAGGCACATCTTTATATGTTGCTATACAACACTTTTATTTGTCCATACTCATGATGCGTTTAATGTGCATGGGGCGGCCTGTAGCGTAGTGGTTAAGGTACATGACTGGGACCCGCAAGGTCGGTGGTTCAATCCCCGCTGTGCCACCGTAAGATCCGCACAGCCATTGGGCCCTTGAGCAAGGCCCTTAACCCTGCATTGCTCCAGGGGAGGATTGTCTTCTGCTTAGTCAAATCAACTGTAAGTCGCTTTGGATAAAAATGTCAGCCAAATGACATGGAATGTAATGTCACAATCAGTTGTCATTTTTTGAAGTCAGTAACTGAAATAAATACCTTCAGTGCAGTGATGACTGCTGGGGGGTAGGTCAGTCCTGCCATGTTAGACGTCCGTCTGTACATCCTACACACACAAGCCACTAAGAGTTTCATTAAAACCGCAAACAAAATGCAGAAAATATCATCACTTACACAGTACGTAAACAACAGAACAGCAATCATTCGCGAGTGACTTGTGGTTTACTGAACTGTGCAATGGGCATATCTTGCCGTGAAGGCATTTGTTTGAACATAAGTGATTCAGTGCAGACAGATGTAATAGCTGGGGCCTGTTTGGGAGATCTGTTGTGCATCAGAGGATAGGGGAGCAGGGAGGTCACAGCAACCCTGCTTCAGGAGCCGCAAGCAGAGCAGAAACCAGACTGATACAATCTCACAGGGAGGCCGAGAATAACATTCACATTGCACAGCCAAAGGCTGAACTCTCATGAGCTTCCACAAGCAGATCTACCTTCAACAAAATATTGCTGAACATTTTGCTGAATATACAGTATACTATGGTACTCATTTGTATGCATAAATCAACCATTTTTCCAATTTTTTGATAATATTAAAACTCAGGGAAAGAAAAATTGTGTTTGTTGTTTTTGAAGTAATTGTAAATGGTTGGCATTTATATAGCACCTTTATCCAAAGCGCTGTACAACTTATGTTCCTCATTCACCCATTCATACACACACTCACACACCAACAGCGATTGGCTGCCATGCAAGGCACCAACCAGCTCATCAGGAGCAAATGGGGGTTAGGTGTCTTGCAGGGGATCGAACCGGCAACTCTCCGACTGCCAGATGACTGCTCTTACTGCCTGAGCCATGTCGCCCCGAATTGTGTATTTAGAAGATCTCACAAGCTAGCGCTTTTTGCATGAATTTTAAAGGCACAGTTCTTGACAATTTCTATGAGATTATCCTGGCATTTTGTTTTGTATAAATTATCCAATGGCAGCTTCCTCTTGTTCATTTGTATATCCTGCAGTATTGCCCCTAGAGGTGAAGAACATGTATAGCAGGAACATACAGCATGGCAACAGTTACCATGGGAATAAGAGACATTTAGCCAAAGCTGTTTTCATAATTGTACATTTTAAACCTAGCACTCAAACATGTACAGAAAATTATTTATTTTTCCATGTATTATAACTGCACTCCAGAAAGCATATTCCTGTGTGGAGGAAAGTGAAAGGGTGTCACATTTTTCCATTTTAGTCATTTAGCAGATGCTTTTAATCCAAAACAATTTACAAGTTCCTCAAAAATGAAAAGCATCAAATCCATAAAGAGAAAAACATGTAGAGCAGTTATAACCAAAACAATAGTCATCATAAGTGCAAGGTTTTTTTTATATAGGGTGTACAAGAGGGATATTGTGGGGAGGGGGGATGGTAGATATAGCACTTGTGTTCTTTTTGTCCTGTCATGTTGTACTTTGTATCTTCATCTAGGACTGTTGCGGTCAATTTGTATCCATCTTGGTGCTGTATTTGTTTACCACATCTGTTGCATCATGCCTTGCTCCTAGCCTGACATACTGCACCTATTTACTTACCCTATATGCATTTTGTGAACTAGACATGATGTTCATGGCTGTAGATAACTGGTCCTTTATGTGAATTTTACCTGATCCAACCTGTGTTCTGTAGTTGTTACTATGGCCTTTGGTATGCACTTATTATTTGTTACTTTTGATAAAAGTGTCTGCTAAATAAATGTAATGTAATGCAATGCAATGTACAGTAATGTAATAAAATGTTACGTAGTGTAACACATTATAATATGATTTTCTGCAATGTAACGAACAGTAATGTAACATAACATTAAGTAACATTACATAAATGTAATGTAATGCAATGTAATGTAACATAATGTAACACATTGTAATGTAATGCAATATAACATACAGTAATATAACGGAAGATAATGTAAATGTAATGTAATGTCACGTAAAGTAAATGCAATGTAATGTAATGCAATGCAAAGCAAAGCAATGTAAAGCAATGTAATGCAATGCAATGTAATGTAACGTAACGTAACGTAACGTAACGTAACGTAACGTAACGTAACGCAACGCAACGCAACGCAACGCAAAGCAATGCAATGCAATGCAATGCAATGCAATGCAATGCAATGTAATTAAATGTGCTGTAATGTGGGCAGACGCTGCCGTACCTCTCCACAAAGATGCCGGCCTGCACGGCGTGTACGATGCTACGGAACCTGGGCTTCTCCTCCGGGCGCCTGCGCATCATCACCATCTTCCGCGTGAAGGTGGAGGCCAGCCAATCACGGACCTCCGTCGGGACCGCGTCCGTGCGGATGTCGCTGAGCTCATCTTCGGTGTCCAGCAGCCGTCTGAAACACACGCTGCATCAGACACTCAGACTCGCCTCGAACCCGCAACCCCAGGGGCGCACAGAACAAAAGACAAAGCCAGGTCAGGGCCGTGACTCTTTACCTTCCTGCAGCACTGACTGCCATTAGGCCTGGGACAGGGACTGAGTGTGTGTGTGTGTGTGTGTGTGTGCATGCATGTGTGAGTGTGTGTGTGCACATGTGTCTGCGAGTGTGTGTGTGTGCATGTGTGAGCATGTGTGTGAGTGTGTGCGTGTGTGAGTGGGTGCACGTGTGTGCATGTGCGTGAATGTGTGTGTGTGAGTGTGGGTGCATGTGTGTGCATGTGTCTGTGTGTGTGTGAGTGTGTACATGTGTGTGCGAGTGTGTGTGGATGTGTGATCGTGAGATCGTGTGTATGAGTGTGTGTGTGTATGTGTGTGTGTGTGTGTGCGAATGTGTGTGAGTGTGATTATGAGAGAGTGTGTAAGTGCGTGTGAGTGTGTATGTGTGTGTGTGGATGTGTGTGAGAGAGAAAGAGAGGGAGAAAGAGAGCATTAGATTCCCATATGTCAGAATATACTGTATAAATGCTGTGTCAGTGAAAGTTCATCCCACAGTTGTGGAGCTCAACAACGTATTACTAACATCAGAACACATCCAAAAAACCAATACACTACAATTACATGGCACATAACAATACTTACTAATCTCTGTAATTGGGAGTAGGTGTAGCTTAGCATAGTTATTCCATTAGTTATATTCCTTGAAAACAATCTCTAAAAGTGTTTCTCTTACTGAACTGAGCTGTGCGCAATGTATATTCCATCACAAATAATATAGCTCTTGTAAAATAACTCAATCAATCATTTTTCTCTGGTGAGAGCATGATAGTTTTCCTGCAGTGAATTTCCTCTGAAGAACACAACACACAACACCATCAGCAGCAGGTCTAAACTGCATTAGCCACCAGTTATAGATCAATGTGACTGGTGGACACTCTTTCAACTGAAATGCTGCTAAATATTTGAATCTGGCCAAGCTGCCCTGAAATAAGCCACTATTACGGCAACAGCAAAGCCACCCGGAACCTTCTCCCCTGTACTTTCCTTCGTGTGTCTGAGGCCCCTGTCTTTGCTCAAATCTGATATTACGCTTGGGCTGAGGCATGGCTGCTCCACCAACAGTGCACAGCCAGTTTGGATAGTACCGTGCATTTCATCTGTAGTTCTTTCCCTGAGGCTACAGTATCATTCAATGATTTTCAAAAAACACCTATATTGATTGATACTGTAGCCTCATGCTAAAGAACGACAAATGAAATGCATAAAGTCACAAGCCATAATATAGACAATTGTTTGCGTTCATGTCCACATTCAAAATTTGAAATGTCCTTTTGATTGGAAGAAAGGAATTTCTTTCCCCTATTGACCTGTGGTAGCTCGCCTTAAATCACAATGATATACTGTGATTATGTTGGCCTGTAAGCACATTTGCAAAGTGGACTTCCACACACACACACACACACACACATAAACACAGCTGGACATAAACCTCCTCTGAAATATCTTCAGTGAGGCACACAAGGAAAAACTCACAACTCTAAAAGTGTCTGCATGTAAAATTCAAAAAGTGAAAAGTGAACAGATGGTTGAACAAGCCTGAGAGATCTAATTTAATCCGTGTTCAAAAAATCAAATTCAGGCAGGCTTCAGTATGGTATGATGCAACAAAAGCTGATAAAAAGTATTCAATTAATGACTACTGTAAGTGCAATCTGCATTACTCATAAGACATTCACTGCAAATAGAAATGCGGCCGAAAGGTGGTTTACTTAATAGTACTTGTAGTATTCGTGACCAAAGAAACACACCCAAGGCTCATTTGAATGTCTTGTGCAGTTTTGTAAACCCCTCAGGCTCTTATGCAAAGCCTGGCACACATTGGGTCTCATCTTCGCGGTGGGGAAACCGCAGTGAATTTTTGAGCCGCCCTGTTTTGCCTGAAACAGTCCTGCCGCTGCCAGGGGCATGAAGACTGTGAGCGTGGGGAGATGTGAAGCACTTCCACGGTAGAGCTGACTCTACTGCTTTTCACTGTGCATGACTATTACACACTGTGTTCAACATCTCAGTGATAGAGTCTGGGATGGGGCTTCCAGTGCGTGGGTCCTCAGTGCATACGCCAGGGGTGCACAGCAAGGGCCGATCTGTTTCACGATTTTGTGGTAACCTCAAAATCATTTCCTTAGCTCAATCATGTCTAAATATGATAGGTGTATAAGCACCAGCTACAGTCACAGACTGTAGGTGTGTCCTAAAGATTTTACTGATCCAGTACAGGAGTGAACCAGTGTAGTTTGTAGAGCGGTCAGAAAAAATTAAGCTAACTGGTTGGAAGAAAAACCAGCATGTAGATCGGCCCTCCGGGACCAGAGTTGTGCACCCCTGGCATATACACACATACACACACACGCACACACACACACACACATACGATAAAGCAGCAGATGCAAGCTAACTGTTTTCATTATTTGAATGTTTAAAGGTAAATAGGTAAGATTTTTTAAAAACAAGACCACTGTAAATCCCTCCCTATCAATTGAAAAAGGCTCGCTGACATGTTGACTTGCCCTCTGCCTGTGTTTATAGCCCTTAACTTCGGGTTTCAAGATATACAGTTGACGGACTGACACTCTGTACCAAAACATTGTATAGCTGTACAAAAATTAAAGCTCCTTGGTTGAAAATTGGTTCAACGTCAGCATGTTTACAGAGAAGAGGGAGGGACAGTGTTGTGGTTTGAGGGTGTTTGTCCCTGCAATTCCTCTCTTCATGGAATTGCAATGGTTCTTTTTATCCTATATTATACTGTCATTGTACATATCCACAGAGTGCACACAGTAGCCTCTGCAGAATAAGTAACAGACAGGCACCCTTGGATTCATCCAATTATAAGTTTGGATAAATTTACAACCGAAAAAACAACTAAAATATACACTCAGCAAGCAATTTATTAATATATGTTTAATCAGCTAAGCGTGAGGCAGCGGCTAAATTCATAAAAGTATACAGATGTGGTCAAGAGGTTCAGCTGTTTTTCAGACCTATTTTCAGAATGGGGAAGAAATGTGACTTGGACTGTGGACTGATTGTTGGTGCCAGGTTGAGGTATCCCAGAAACTGCTGATCTCCTGTGATTTTCACACACAACAGTCTCTAGAGTTTGCAAACGGGTGTGGAAAACAAAAAACATCCAGTGATGTGAGACGTAGCTCACCTGGTCTAAGAGATGGAGCTCACCTGGACTCAGGACACAGAGATGGGTGCTCTCGCTCACCTGGTCTCATCGATGTATACTGTCTCTAGGACAGAGGCTGCAAATTCAATGTCTTTCTTCAGGTCTGAGATGTTGACCTCTCCTTTCTCCAGCTGTGTTAGGACACATCGCAGTCTGCAGAGACAAACATGTCACAGTGAGCTCCTCAGCACACAGCACCAGCTTAATTCACAGCACACAGAACCAAACTCATTCACAGCACACAGAACCAGCCTCATTCACAGCACACAGAACCAGCTTCATTCACAGTACACAGAACCAGTTTCATTCACAGCACACAAAACCAGCCTCATTCACAGCACACAGAACCAGCTTCATTCACAGCACACAGAACCAGCTTCATTCACAGCATACAGAACCAGCTTCATTCACAGCACAGAGAATCAGCTTCATTCACAGCACACAGAACCAGCCTCATTCACAGCACACAGAATTAACCTCGTTAACAGCACACAGAATCAGCCATCAGAGTTATGTATGTTATCGTACGTATAGCACTAAGTCTCTATTTGCCGCTGTCGGAGGTAACATCTGTAACGGCGAGTTTGCACACCTCCAATAGTTTGGGGATCTGTTGTAGATCCTTGAGGTGGATGGCGTAGGTAGGTTATGTCCGCATAAGCCTCATACCCGAGGGGCTTATGCTTTTTGTTTCCTTCTTAGTGCTGGTCTGTTTTATGTATTACGCTAAGGTTAACTAGACATGTTTTGGAGTTCATGCCCCTCTCGGCGGCGAACCTCCGATAGCCCAACGTGGGAGACCCTTTGCTCGTGCTTTTCGCTCACTTTCTCGTAGGTTTCCTGCACGGTTAGTTGAGCCTAGGTGAGCATCTGGTGATTATCTGTGGTTGATGACTTTCCTAAAAGTCAAG